>NW_020956770.1:22981-24306 GCF_003031625.1 Empidonax traillii | reverse complement strand
CAGTGTTGAGAAGAGAGCTCCATGGAAAAAATAATATTCAGTGTGTGTTAAAAGCATTGAAGGAGGAGGAGTAGGTGGAAGAGATGGGAAATTTTAAGTCAGTGTATTTATGTTATCCTAAATACCAAAAAACCTGGTTATTTTGGACATGAATACTGCATTAGTATCTGAGAATATAGTTAGGCAAACGTTTTGGAATATCTGAATACCTGACTATACATGAAATAGCTTGAAGACGTTTCTCATTATTTTTTTCTTCATTTGAGAATTTCTTATTGCCATTAATCAAAGATCATGATAAACCTACGAAGTCTTTTTCTTTCATTCCATGTGCTTTTCTTAGCACAATCACACATATCTTTGCAGCAGATATTAGATATTTATAGAACCCTATCTTGTTAGTCAAAGCACCATGTACTTATCTGAAACTGTTGTGAGCTCCAGATGGAGCTAGACAGTATCTTGTCCAATAAACTCTGGTGTTAATCCACAAACTAGGCAATCTATGCTCATATGTCTTTTTGAGTCAGATAATGACAGCATGGAGTTGTACTGTGTATATATATTAGAATTCAACACTCAGTGTTCCACATGTTGTTTTTTGTAGACCAGAATTACTTTTTAGAGATTTTTATCACTTCTGTGACCTAAAGCAGTATAGGCTATATATATCATGTTACACATGGTACATACTGCAGTCCCTTTTACATCTTAACCTTTCCCTTTTCTCTTTTACTGAACTTTGCTATTCATTTGCATACCCATTTCCTGTTCTTTTACTTCATTCATTCTCATTTAACTCTTATTCTTCCTTTCCAGTCCTTCAGTCCAGTAGGCATGTGAGAATCTTTGCTTTCATTTTTTATGAAGAAGTTTCTTTTTCTGAGGGTGGTGTATGAGAGCCAAATAACTAAACCCATAAGGAAGGTATATTATTTATTACTATTTGAAGATTGTTTGGTTCAAAAGCTGGTCATACAGTTTGGAGGGACTGGTTTCATATTTGCTGAAGGCTTATGGTTGGCAATATTGCATGGAACTTCTCCAACTTTGTTCATCTGTAGAGAGACTGACTAAAAAAGCAGTCTTAATATTCCTTTGATCATGGGCACTGCTCTGCCAGATATCTGGCTGGTATTTTCTTGGAAAAACTGAGGTTGGCTAACTTTTTTTTTTTTTTTTTTTTTTTTTTTTTTTTTTTTTTTTTTTTTTTTTTTTTTTTTTTTTTTTTTTTTTTTTTTTTTTTTTTTTTTTTTTTTTTTTTTTTTTTTTTTTTTTTTTTTTTTTTTTTTTTTTTTTTTTTTTTTTTTTTTTTTTTTTTTTTT
>NW_020956770.1:14665-22419 GCF_003031625.1 Empidonax traillii | reverse complement strand
GGAAAAAGTACACTTAAAAGGTCCCCTAGGCTCCTCTTCGGGCAGCACAGTGCTTTGCTGAGGCACATTGCCCTCTGCAGCCTATGCTCACCAACAGCAATTTGGTGTTGGCATCACTCTGGGGCCTGGGGTACCATGAAAGCTTAGCTTTATTTTATTACACTGGTTCTACTTAACCTCAGGTAGGGTGTTGTTATTTGTCATTGTTGCTGCTGTGAAGGGTTTCCTTTGTTTGTTTTTTCATTTGGGTTTTTTTACTTGAGCATTTTATTTTCTTAAAAAGAAAAGGGTATGTAATGTGTAACAATATAGTGAAAGTCAATAGACACTAGTTCTGTAGATAAAAAAGTTTAAAAAGAAAATTAAAATCATGCCTGCCTGTTTTTCTCAGTCAAAGCTACAGCTGTCTGTCAAGTGTGCAAGGAATTCAGAGCCAGACTCAGTCAGTAGCACTAAGCCCAGAGACACTTGTTGGTTAGGTAACCTGGCAGCCAAGTGTTGGAAACATCCAAACATGTCTCAAACACAACACAAAGGAGCTTGATTTACTGCTTTCCCTGCAGCCAGAGCTTGTTTCCATAGAAATAGCTTTGGGTTGCTTCCTGGTTTCATGAGTCCTTTATATACCTCTGGTACACTGTGTCATGGCATAAGTGAAAAACATGTGGAGACCTGATTCATCTCTCCCTGGTAAAAACTTTATACTGGCGCTAGTCAAGAAATGTGATTAAATTATTTCTGATCTGTAGAGCAGTTGTTCTTAGTGGACCAATATTGCTTATTTTCCTTCAAGGAGATGCACAGAAGTTATATATCTTACAGAAGAAATATATTCAGAAGAAATGAATATAAACTTTTTTACATTAAAAAGACTTTTTTTACAGGAAACATATTTACTTTTTTACATTTACATTGCTTATAAATAATGTTACCATTTAAATAGTAACTTGGAGCTATGTAATCCTATTACAGAATAATTATGACAGCTAATCTTAGAAACAAGAATAAGCAGCATTTTTTGCTGCATTGTTTTTCTTTCCCTTTTTTACATAAATATGAAAGTTTTATTAATCATAAAAATGAAACATTCAAAGTTATTAATAAAAGAAAAACAGGTTTATGTACTAGCTTAGTGGTTTATTATGCATAAGTAATTATTTAATTCAGAAATTTCCAATCAGCCTGCTTGCAATGAGTTACTTAAACCTATAATACTTCACCTCAGGAAAGCTGTCAGAAATGCTAAATACAACAGTACCTCTCAGCGAGGCCATGCCCTATCAACTTACAGTAGATGTCATTATCTTATTTATTTCTCAGAAAACTAAGGCTATAATGACTGAAGAAATTGGGCATCATGCTAATGAATATGTAAAATTATGGCTATAATTTCTTGATAGGCAGAAAAATAAGATACATACCAAAGTTATACATTTATAATATACACTTATAATCTTACAATTGTTTTGGATTAACTGTGTTCTGTGCTAATGACAGAGACTAATGCTGGATATGCAATGCTAAATATTTGCAGCATTCAACCTATTGAAGTTCAAAATGCCTGTATGAAGTTCAAAATCCCTTTGTATGATTTTTCTGGCATTACATGTTATAGGTTACTGAGGAGCCCTCTGAAAGCACTTACTCACATGCCTGTTTCAATACCTACTTACTAGAGTTCTTAAGCACATTCTTCCAATCCTCCTAAAGTCATCAGAAATTGCACATATACCTAAATAGTGAGATGAGTTTGAAAGGACAGTCCTTACTGAGAGGAGATCTTTTTTAAAAATGAATACTGTCAACAAGAAATTTCCTTGGGTATGATTTGTCTTAGATGTGTCAGAAATAACATCAGAGAAAAAAAAATCATTGCAATCAATAACTGGGAGTTGGAAGGGACACTTTACTGAGGACTAATACAAATTAAAATAATCCTCTCCTTTCAGATAGCTGAACTCTTTGTCATAGTTGTGCTCTGTTAGGAAGAATGTTGATGTACAGCTTTGAAGACAGGTTTTCCAAACATTTGGAAATCACAGTAACGAGAATATTTTTTATTTCCTGTTTTATATGATCCTACCACCATATGGAAGCTGCACTACACAAAGTAAAAGAGCACAAGTATCAAAAATAGACTTGGGACATGATTCCTTGTAGCTGAAGTCAATTGAAACAGGAACTGGTCCTTCCTGAGTAAGGCAACATAGTTGCAAGTAAAGGATAAGGATGGAAAATTCCTTCCCTGTATTCTTGCCTTTTATTCTCTTACTGCGCACAGAGAGTGATTTCATGAGAATTACTCCTGTTTCTCTGTAGTAATTCTGCATTTGTTACCATACCTTCTGCTGCTTAACAGGGCTAGAATGTCACTTGTATCAGAGTACACTATACAAATTTGTTGAAATGTTTACAGTACAGACTGATCTGTGAAATGGGATGTGAAACAGTGTTCGGACAAACTGTTTGTTAAAATAGTCCAACTGTCAGATTAGTCAATTTAAGACTTTGAAAAAGGTGGATTTATTTCTTTGTTAAATTCAAAGGTCACATGAATCTTCTTCATCTCCTTTGTACTGGGAGAAAGTCATCTCCCAGGCAATCGTTAGTTGTATCTAAGATTTATTAGGTCTACAATTCATGTCTGATCATCCAAGCAAGGACCTTGAAAGAAAAGTAACTGTATTTCCACAGCATTTGGTTGGTGAGGCATTCTTGTTGCTAGGGAATTCCTGACTCTGAGGCATTGAAGTATTTCAACATAAGTATAGCACTAATGGTGATAGGAGAATAGGCTTTGGATTTGCATACAAAAATAATATGAAAAAAACAGAGATTCTTGCAACCAAAGTGGACCAAAAAAAAAAAAAAAAAAAAAAAAATCTTAAACCACAGTATTTCTCTTCCAAAGTATTTACAGGTAAAAACGTCCTCATATTTGCCTCTAAAGCAGAAAACGTTGAGTAATTATTGCCTGCAACTGTTGTTTTTTATTGCTGTTCAGGCAGCAGTGCAAAGCTGATGCTTCATGTTATTTATGCTTTTTCTTTTAGCAAAAGTGATTTTTTCAGGTTGTACTGTCTGTCACTGCAAACATTCTGTGTGCATTTAAAGATCTGTAGAGATGTAGCCCCAAATTAGCCATTGCCTTAATTTTGGGATTCTCTGTCCATCATACTTGCCCAACCATATTTTGAGAATGGAGTAAAAAAAGACAGTGTGGTTTGGGGAAGAATTTTGAGATGTAGTTGCATTCCACTTTGGAAAAAAAAATTTAAAAAGAAGCTTTGATGCGTCGATGAAAGTGAACAGCACCCTTACTCCAAGGCAGTCTGTCTATGGTCTGCCCCCAGCAGAGATCACAGAAGCCCCATTATTTCAAATCACACACAAGAGTCTGGCAGACAGGTTTGCCAAGAAAGTAGGAAAACATGACAGACAAGTCCTATAAGGCTCCTGTCCAGATTCCTTAATTTGAATTTTATCACAGCCTCTTTCCATGAAACTTTATAATTTTGATTATCTGGAAAATTCTGAGGAAACAGAAATTTTGTTCAAGTGTATTTTCAGCTAATGAGATTCATAGACCTTATTCTTATTGTTCATACTCACTACAACATAGTGATTTCAGTAAAATTCTGATACTATGAACACTCAAACAAGGAGGAAATTAAAAGAGTAGAAATTGTCCTGAAACTTTACAAAGCCCCTTCCTCTGTGGAATGAAAATATTTGGACACTGTTTTGATAGAAAGATAGCTACTGCCAAAGCCTGAATATATGACCAAATTTGTCTTTGTGGGTGTAAGAGTACCTGAAAGAGCAAATTTCAATGTAGAATGAAGTTTCATTTTGTGAGATGTTCTGCAAAGGTTTCTGCTTCCTTTGGTCTTTTGGGGAATTTGAAAGAAAGGAAAAATAAGTAGGAAAAGCAGGGCTGAGCAAGACTGAGTACTGGGAAGGAAAAATGTTCACATGCTCACTGTACTGCAGTGAGATTCTCAGACAAGGATTAAACCTTTCTGCTATTTGTTGTCACCAACAGCAGGAGCAGTAACCAAGAAACATTGAGAGAAATGAGAGAGATTCTTCTTTGTTCTTCCCTAGAGAGTGGATTCTCTCTGGGAACCCTCATTTTTGAGAAGTGCTTTATTTGCAATCATTTTTAGCCTGCGTGATTATTGCACGAACATAAGCAATGTGTAAAATGACTGTGATTTATTTCTTTTCTTTGTATAACAGTGGATCCTGGTGTGCATTTATTTTGTTTTTACAAGGAAAATAAACCAAGTGATTTGCAAAAGTCCAATACCAGGTGGTGGTTTTATTGCCATCTACTGCACATAATAATAATAATCTACACTGATAGTCTAATATGGAAATACTATTATGTCCTGTTAAAATGCAATAAATATCATGTTTTACAGACAAGTTAAAGAATTTCTTGGGAATATAATCATTATATGCACACGCCAAACCAGAGTAGGGGAAAGGGAAATGGGATACAATTTAGTTTTCAGGCAGTCCAGATAGATGGGCTGCCAAGAAGCCAGAGTACTTCATTCACAGAGAAATACGTGCACATCCAAAGGCTTTGGAGATGCAGAAGACACCTCATAAACCTCTATACTTATCCTGCTTGGAGCACAGAGTTTCCAAGTTCTGGAGGAGACTTCCTTGTGTGCTGGTGGGAAGGTTGTCATAGTGTCTTGGAAGTGGATGTTGTTAAAGTTGACTGTTGCACAGTCTCTCTGGAAGAGTGAGATTAGCAGCAAGAAATGCACACAAGCAAATTAACACATAAATAAAGTAAAAGATCCAGCTTGCATTAGAAAGATGAGTACTTTTAGAGCAGTATTAAACAGAAATCCTTCCTCATTTATTAGCAGTGTTTTCAGTGAAATTAGCCGTGTAAAAGCCAATATCAATGGCAGGAACTCTGGCAGGTATAAGCTCACTGGAAGCTGCTTCTGCTTCTGACATTTCATCAAAGCTGGGTGGGTGCATGTATTTCAGGACTGAAGATTTTTTTTCTTTCTCTGTATATGTTTTTAATTAGAGTAACATTTGGCTACACCATGTACTGAAGTCAGGGCTCTGACATGATATGACCAATTGAACATGACATTCCCTGCACCCCATGGCAGTCTAACATTAATTAGAGCCATCAAATTGCATTATTATCCTATTTAGTCATAATTTTCATGGATTTCCTAATAACTTCAGAACCATTCTCGTTCTGAACACAAGTCTGTGTGTCACAAGAGGATCCATATCCAAACCAAGTGTAAATGTCTATTTGGGCTGGTACTCGGTGGTTTAGATACAGGTTTTTCAACTCCTTTTGGTTACTATGAACCATTACTGAGACTGAGAGAAGCAGAAATTAATCATGATATATTTTACCACCCTCGTATCTTTTAATCTGAAAATCTGTCACTCACCTTTGCCTCCATTTGCTAATGCACTGCTGTAATAAGGTCAAAGAAATAATGAGAGCACAAGCATAGTAGTACAGCATAAACTCTTCCTGTCCTGTTAATTGGGCTAAAACCTCTAAAATCCATATTTGACACTTCTGTCTTTATTTCACACACAAAGTTACTTTGGCAAATAATCTATGAGAAGGGTTTATTACTCCCACAATCAATATATATGTTTTTAATATAATTTTCTGACTTTTGTATATCATAGCTGTGATTCAAAAGAGAAACTCAAAGGGTCTTTTGTTTTCATCTTGTGTATAGAGCATTTATTCTTTCTTTAGAATTACTTGGCAGCTGGCCTTCTGCCAATACTTTGTTTGGTCTTCCTTAGGGAGCCAATATATCTGAGGAAGAAACTGTTCATATCAGTGATATTTCGTCTTGGCTTCTTGTCAACTCACATTTCTTTTTTTTTTTTTTTTTTTCCACTTCTCTTTCCTTCATGTAAATACATTATTAGGGAAGATTTTTATTTCCACTTGTGGAAAAATAGGAAAATAAGATAGTTACTGTTTCCAGCAATCTGGTTGAGACTGCATCTGAAGAAGTATAACCCCAGGTATCTTCAGGGTTTGATGGCTTAGGCTTTAACTAAGCTGTAGGTCTTTTGGGAATGCAGGAACTTGATTTTTCAAGGAGAATGAAGAATTTTATATTAAGTATGTTGTAAGTCTAATAAACTCAATAAAAAAACTTTTCAATAAAATTTTAATGTTGATGTAAGAACAAAGGCAGAATGACTAATGGAAAGAAAGATCTAGAAAACTAAGGGTAGAAGGAAGGAAACAAAGCTCTAACAGATTGGTAAGCTCAAATAGTGAAAACAAAAGTATTATCTATTGTACTTCTAAGAGAACTGACTCATGAAAACAGTCCTGTACAAAGCCTAATCAATAAATATATTGAAGTAGTACTCTCTAATGCTCTAAAAGTAATTAAAAAGGAGGTTGGAGAAGTTAATCTCAGCACTTACAGGGACAGTAACATGACCTCTGTACAGTTTTAAAGGAAAACACAATAAAGGCTCTGGATATGCATATAAAATGGTACTGAACACAATCCAGCTTTATTAAAGGTAGGTCATACCTTTGATATGATCATTCTTTGATAAAAAAATTGTACTTTTCTAAATAGAAAAAAAAAAAATTAGTCTCTCTCATCCTTCCTAACATAGTACTAAAGGAACAAAATATTAATTACATTGAAAAAGATTGTGATTAGGACAAGAATGGCAAAGAAGAAAACTTGAGCAAAAGAAAAAAAATTGTTGTGTTGAAAGAATAATTTCAGGCTGAGAAAGGCTACTATTACTATCAATGTTGCAAGTAATCTCTTTTGAAGTACTGTCTATGACTTTGACACAAAAGGGGCTAGTGAGTGAAAGAAACACACAGAAAACAATTTTTGTTTTCTCCAAGTAACAAAGAAAAGCAGTTATTCAGCTAATTTATGCCTTATAAATTTGTGATCCATGCCTGTTGCTTGCATTATGCTTTACTGTGCAATATATTAATTTTATTTTCTTTGTTGTACTTCGTGTGGAAACGACATTCTCCAAACTTGAAGAGAAATACTTAGATCTTTCAACTTATGCATAAAATATTTAAATATTTTGTTTGAAGAGTCCTTCACATTGCAGAAAATTTGGAAACTTGCTACATATAAATGGTAATACCTGACGTAATTACCTTTGTGTTTTCCTCATACTGAGTCTTCAGGATGAGTTAACAATGATGTTTTACCCCTCAGTTTCTTAGTTGTTGTTACTTCTATTCAAATCTATAAAATTTTTTAAACTACTTTTTTGGTATTTAATAAACTGTACTGTTCTCTTGGAAGACAATTTTTTTCACTTAAGATTGAAAAGGACAAAAAAAAAATTGCTTATCATAGAATCATAGAATTAACTGGGTTGGAAGAGACCTCCGAGATCATAAAGTCCAACCCTTGATCCAACCCCACTGTGATTACCAGATCATGGCACTCAGTGCCACATCCAGCCTCGTCTTAAAAACCTCCAGGGATGGTGAATCAACCACCTCTCTGGGCAGCCCATTCCAATGTCTGATCACTCTCTCTGTAAAGAACTTCTTTCTAATATCCACCCTGGCAGAGCTTAAACCCATGCTCTCTTGTCCTATTGCTGACTGCCTGGGAGAAGAGACCGACCCCCACCTGGCTACAACCTCCTTTCAGGTAGTTGAAGAGAGTGATGAGGTCACCCCTGAGCCTCCTCTTCTCCAGGCTAAACAACCCCAGCTCCCTCAG
>NW_020956770.1:8888-13397 GCF_003031625.1 Empidonax traillii | reverse complement strand
TGCTCCATAACCTTGCCAGGCACTGAGGTCAGGCTGACAGGTCTGTAGTTTCCCGGGTCCTCCTTGCAGCTCTTTTTGTAGATCAGCATGACATTCACCAACTTCTAATCATCTGGGACCTTCCCAGAGAGCCAGGACTGTTGGTAAATGATGGAGAGCAGCTTGGCAAGCTCTTCTGCCAGCTCTCTCATCACCCTAGGATGGATCCCATCTGGTCCCATGGACTTGTGTTGATCCAGGTGGCTCAGTAAGTCACTGACTATTTCCTCCTGGAATACAGGGGGACTATTTGGCTTCCTGTCTCTGTCTACCAGCTCCAGAGGACCATCTGTTCTACTGGTGAATACTGAGGAAAAGTAGGTGTTAAGTACCTCAGCCTTTTCCTCATCCCTTTTAACTATGTTCCCCCCCAAGTCCAACAAGGAATGGAGGTTTTCCTTGCCCCTCCTTTTGTTATTGATGTATTTATAGAAGCACTTTTTGTTATCCTTAACAGAAGTAGCCAAATTGACTTCAAATTGCGCTTTTGCCTCTCTAATTTTCTTTCTGCATGACCTAGTTATACTCCTAAACTCATCCTGAGTAGCCAGTCCTACTTTCCATAGTCTGTAAGCTCTCTTTTTATCCCTAATTTCCTTCAGAATCTCCCTGTTCAACCAAGCTGGTCGTCTACCTCGCTGGCTTGCCTTTTGGTACACTAGTACAGCCCGCTCCTGTGCACTCAAGACTTCCTTCTTGAAGCATGTCCATCCCTCCTGTACCCCCTTGTTTTCAAGGGTTTTCTCCCAGGGTATGCTCTGGATCAGTCTTCTGAACAGGCCAAAATCTGCCCTCCGGAAGTCCAGTGTGGAGGTTTTATTGGTGGCCTTCCTTGTATCCCTGAGTATTGCAAACTCTATTATTTCGTGGTCACTGTGGCCCAGATGGCCTCCGACCGCTACATCTCCCACCAGCCCCTCTCTGTTTGTAAACAGCAGATCTAGTGGGGCCCCACCCCTGATAGGTTCATTTAGCAGCTGGAGCAGGAAATTATCCTCTATACACTCCAGGAATCTCTTAGACTGCCTCTTCTCTGCCGTGTTGAGTTCCCAGCAGATATCTGGCAGGTTGAAGTTGCCCACAAGAATGAGGGTTGGCGATTTTGAGACATCTGCCAGCTGCTTGTAGAATAATTCATCCTTTTCATCATCCTGGTTGGGTGGTCTATAACAGACTCCTATTAGGATGTCAGCCTTCCCCCTGACTCTGATCTGCAGGCACTCGACCTTATCATTGGTGACCTCAAGTTCTACAGAGTCAAGGGACTCTCTAACATATAGAGCCACACCTCCACCTCTCCTATCCTGCCTCTCCTTTCTGAAGAGCTTGTAACCACCCATGGCAGCACTCCAGTCATGCGAGTCATCTCACCATGTTTCTGTGATGGCAACTACGTCATAGCTTTCCTGCTGCATGATGGCTTCCATCTCCTCCTGTTTTTTGCCCATGCTGCGTGCATTAGTGTACATGCACTTCAGCTGGGGTGCTGATTTTACTTATCTTCATATAAGTTTAAAAAAGGTAGAAAGAATAATAAGTAGGCAAAAAAATTCTTACCTAGAACCCTGACAACATGTAATAAATCATGAACGCAACAAAAGTTTGTAATAAATTTAGCAGCTGTACAAACTGTTTAATTGGAGATGAAATACAATTGAGACTAGGGGTTTCTCTCTGAGGCAAATATCATTAGAACTCCAGATAGTAAAGGAATGCTTGATAAAAGATGCAGAATTATAAAATTAGAATAGCAAAATCGATCTATTTTTAATCTTTACACGGAGGAAGATCTATTTACAGAATTATAAGATCATTGAATCATCTAAGATGAAGAGGATGTAGGGAGGTCTAGGCAGATGCAAACTTCTGCTCAAAGCTAATTAGAACCCAGACAGGATCTGTCTAGGAGAATCCTGAATATCTGCAAGAATGGAGACTTCAGAATCTTTCTTGAAAATGGTTGTCAGTAATTGACAATCTTCATGGTAATTCTACATCCCACGCTACCTGTCCACCCTGCTTCCTGCTGCTCCACTCAAATCAGAGTCCTAGTAAGGACATTAAATGGAGTTGGCCCCTGTATTTATCCCTGAGGGATGCCACTAGTAACCATCTAGACTTTGTGTTGTTGATCACAGTCCACAGGGCTGAGTTATGCAGCCAGTTTCCTCAGCCCCTTCCTTTTATCCATTTCATATATCACCAGTTTCACTCTAAGGATAGCGTGGGAGACTATGTCAAACTTTATTTGAGCCAAGGTATACAACGTTTCCCCACCTGTACACAAAACTGGACAGCAAGCACTTTGAGCAGGCACTATTTGTCTCAGTCACTTGATTGCAAGTCTGCCCTTGACCTGCATATTCTCTGCCATCTCCTCCTTATCTGAGCACAGTAAATAAAGCCCCTAAATATCTGTTATTTCCATGACCAAGAAAGGAAAAAGAACAGAAAGCACGAAGGAATTTGTGAGAAATCAAAACTGGCATATATTTTTTTTATTAACTGAGTAACTTAAGGATTCAAGATGGGCCTGTTGATCAATTATTGATAATTTTGCATAATAAATTTAACTTATTTCTTATGCAATTTCATATTTCATGCTTTGACATGAGTCTAAATGATATCTGCATTTAAAAACATAACATAATAAACCTAGAATTTGAGCTTTGTTCTCCAGTCTGAATCATATTTCAGTCATTTTTTTGGCTAAATTTTTATTGACTTTCTATTGCTCAGGTGGATTAAATATTTCCTGACTTCACCTAAGAACAGTAATAGTAAAAGTGCAGAAATGTCTTTTTTTAAAGCCAAACATTTTGGGTTTGAGCCTAATCATCTAAAATTCAGCTTTTATATCTGTTTTTAGTAATTGAAATAAAAAATTATTTTTCTTGCACATCTAAATAGGATTTTAAAAATATCTATGCTTTTCAAAGACAAACAGTTTTTACTTGCATGGAGTTAGCTTTCACATTTGATCTCTTTGCTTTAAAAGTTCAGGATATTATTAACAAGTTATTCAGTATTCTTTTGCACATGCGTGTATATTTCACAATGCTAAAGGCAAGAGATAAAATGAAAATATTAAAATACTGATAATAACAAGTAATTGTGAACCACAATTTAATTTACAACATCACTAATATACTTCAAAAGGAAACTGGAAGTATTGAATGTCAGACTTCAACTATGTATGACTTATCTAGTTTCTGAGTTTCCATTAAAAATTTAAAAGGTCAAAAAGACTTAGTTTTTTAAAGAAATGTCAAACTGTATACAAGCACATTTTCAAACAGGAGAATAATCTGAGTTGAAATAACAACAGTATTTTCTATGCAAGCACAGCAAATTTTGGGAGGTTGAGTGAAATGAACATCTGGTATCTTCATTATAGACTTGCAACTATTCAGACATACTGGTTTTTTTGATCTAAATGGTTGTGTTAACCTAAGTGACTCTAGCACGTAATGAAATTAGTTGTTCAATAGTTTTCCAAGTACTGGAAAAATTTAGTCTGCAGAAAAATTTAGTGTTTATAATGAGGCTAAAAAGATTAAATATGTTAAAATAAGACTTTTTGATTTTACCAAGCCACAGGTTTTACAGGTGGAGGGTTTTTTTCACAGTAAAACCTTTGTTTGGCCTTTCCTCAAACTTTGTTACGTAGAAGTATTGGACTTGGATTTATATTATGGCTGATTTGTACTATAAAACCAAAGCACTATTTTTCCTTCAAAGGGATGCAGCCAGCATAAAAGTAATATTTCAATTTCCAATTTTTTTTCTCTTTGGCTTTTTTTTATTCTCTGTCAATAAAATTTACAGCGCTTACTAAACAAAGTATATTTTGAAATTTCATTACTTTTCATGAAAGAATACACTGGTTTTTTTTTCTTTTCCACCTAGACCTACTAGCTTTTACCACTTTAATGAAATGCAACCTTCATTCACAATTAAGAAAAACTGCATCACTTTGTGTTCAGTTTGTTTTTTGCACATTTTTCCTTTGCTCAGCAGAGTAAAAATGGCCTAGTGGGAGGCCTTATTGTATTGTTAAAAAAAAAAAAAAAAAAAAAAAAAAGCTCTTTTCTCTATTTCTCAATAAGTAAGAATCTGAAAAAAATCAGAAAACTGCAGCTATTTCTCAGTATATCTGCAATTCCTTACTCCCTATCTTAGGGAATGATTGAAAAATGCAGTTAACCTTCACATCATTAATGAATGTGAGTTATATATCCTTAGATACCACCATCAGTGTTAAGTCAACCAAGAAAACATCTGCTTTTTATGTGTATGTGTTTATATATCAAGCAAAGATTACAAAAAATATTCTGTTTGCTGTTTTGGTTTTGAATTTGTTAGTTTTTACTAAAGCAGGCCCATTTCAGGTACAAACCAAACTCGTTTGAAGTATGAATGTTATGCCTTTTTTTCAATAAAAGATTATGATTAAATAGGAGTATTTTC
>NW_020956770.1:5477-8647 GCF_003031625.1 Empidonax traillii | reverse complement strand
TGTGTATGTGTTTATATATCAAGCAAAGATTACAAAAAATATTCTGTTTGCTGTTTTGGTTTTGAATTTGTTAGTTTTTACTAAAGCAGGCCCATTTCAGGTACAAACCAAACTCGTTTGAAGTATGAATGTTATGCCTTTTTTTCAATAAAAGATTATGATTAAATAGGAGTATTTTCAGTTATGTCAGTTTTGTTCTGTTATTTGTTATATAGAAAGTCCCATAAGACATTAAGGAGTAGAGTAAAAGCATTTGAAAACTGTTTTATTATTATATAAATATTTGTTCACATACTTGTAATATTTTTTTTATTCTAGGTAAAAAATGGAGGTACATTTCTACAAAATATATGTCAAGCCACTTTCAATACTGTTAAACTGCTCTTTAAACAGAAAAAAAACCCAAGAGTAATCACTTTATATTGAAAGCAATTTTCAGTGAATCTAACCTTTTCACCCCAAGGAATTTCAAAGGAAATTGTCTTCCAAGGGTTATACCCAATATCATTAATTTAATTTAAGGTGGGAAAAATGATATCTCCATCTCTTTGCCTATTAATTGCTATTTCCTTGATTCTGATATTGCATAAAATATTGTAATCAATTGGCAGCAGTACTTTGCCTAAATAATTAATTACTATCATTGTTTTCTACTTATTCATTATTCAGACAGTCATGACAACACACTTTGTTTTCATGTAGCACAGATCACCTCACTGAAGCCTTCAGAGTGGACACACTTTCAATCTCCAGTTTATGACTTGGATTCAGCAAAACAAACATAAAGTTTAATACTCATAGAATAAAAAAACCACAGCTTTAGTATGTGTTTTCTGCTATGTTTGTGCTTCACGATTCTGCTGGATCAGCTACAGAGTAATGGAAATTAGTCATGGGCATCTGTTTTCTTTGCAAAATATGAGCAATGATTGCATGCCAAATGCTACGATTATAGTGTAAACAATAAACAAATAAGTAACCCCTTTATACAGCTTAGATATTTTACTCTTAATTTTTTTTTTCTCATTCTCAACTTCTTTTTTCTTGCACAACCACTACAATATCTGTCATAATTCTGATAGATAGTATGGACACTGAAAAATAAGCCTTTAAAAGATTGGGGTGGGAGGGTCTGGTTGCTTTTATTACTATCATTCCTACTACTACTATTAGTCTGGAAAGTTTCTTGTATCTATCTAATTAAAAGTTTCCACAGTGAATTATGGTACACAGATTGTTCTCTTCTTACATATGTAGAACTTCCACGCTATTAAGTATATTTAAATAAGGGTGTTGTCAGGTCTTATATACTTTTATACATAGTATATAAATGCACTATAAGTCCAAAAATTTTCATGACATTGAAAATGGCTCTTTAATCCCCACTTTGTGTATCCTACTTCCTGGAATTGTACCCTGAGACCATGTACACTGAAAACAGACTCAGGCAAAAGACAGAGCAATTTCACTCAAAAAAAAATTTTTGATCTGATACTTTCAGTACAGATCTGGGATCCCCTGCCCTTGTGAAAGAGCTGTCTTCATTCTGAGGTACTAACAGCAGTCAGGGTAGGTCAAGGATGCTGGGAGCCAGGAAGAGACAGCTTAGGCTAGTACCAGCAACTGGATGTCATCCAAGCAGTGCCTACGCTCAAGAGCAAGCTAGATTTGTAGGAAGCAGGAGGCTGTATTGGTCCATAAACTCATATACACACAGTAGATTTAGGTTAGAGTACCTAAGGATAGTGTATCTAAGGTGTAGAACTGGGAGAGTTTGTGATTGTTACATGGCAGAAAATTTACTTAATTTGCGCAAGAATTATGAGTCTTTCCTGCTGTAGATTTTTCTTCTCTAGATAAAGGTCTACAACTTAAGGGACACATACTAAACACAGGAAGACTGCACAGGTAAAGGGACTAGAAATCCTAGCATACAGATTCTGACTATACTGATCTTTAGATGTGTTAGAAACCACTTCCTCCACCATATTAGAAACTCTGATTTTGATTCTCCACAGGGCGTGGGAATTTCATCATCATACAGATATGGGGAACTTAAGTCTGGGAAGGGTAAATTGAAGCTTGGAAAACTCTGTCTGATCTCTCAGCTCCTGTACATACACCGTGACAGTGGCCAAAGAGACTGCCAGAGTTCACCCATTTTTTCTAATTGTTTAGACTCTTGCTGTGTAGCATTCTTGTCAAGTCGCATGAACTGTCACCCACGGTCAAACTATATAGTGAGAAATCTTTTAGAAGGCCAGCATAAAGTTCAAAGAACTTGGACCCAAGCTCAGTAAAAAGCAAGGGAGTCAACTCCTTGTATTAATGGCCTCAAGTGTCTGCTAAGAGAACACTTGACACTGCGAAGAGGAAAGGCCTTATTGATAGAAAATTATGAGCTTAGCAGGGTTATATGGATTGGTTGCCTTGTAGTAAGGACCTGATAGAAGTTAGACTTCCCCTGGTTCATACAGAGAGCTAATATGACTCAGATAGTGTTTCACACTGGAAAAGGTGATAGATTGCTCCTTTGCAGTATGTTCCTTTCAGGTACCAGTAGCAAACCTTACTTGATGGAGTCTTTCAGAAATTTTCAAAGCACTCCCAGAATCACTGAATAATATCTCTTTTCAACATCTAATTAAAGCAAAGTCATTGACTGAGGCAAATGTTTTCTATATGGTAGAGGTACTCCAAACCACAATAATTGAAAAAAATCATATCCTTCCTTTTCAACGTCTTCCTAAAGGGAAAAAAAAAAATTATAACATGCTTTATATTTTTTAAATTTCTTTTTAATAAATGAATTAAAGGTCTAATACATACACTGCATTCCCAACACCTCAACCTAGGCTTGCTAGAGATTTGTGTTCACAAAAAAAGGCAATACACACAGGAAATACAACTCCTCCCAGGAAAACAAACAAACAAACAAACAAACAACAAAACAAGAAAAAATAACAAAAACAAGAAAGAGAACAAAATGAGGAACAAAACACTTGGGTTCGAAATCAGGTGAAATTTTGATTGATGAAATTTAACATGTAATTGGTAAACCCACCAAAATCAGTGATGTACCTACAAGTTCCTTGAGATCTTTTTTCATGCCCCAAAGCCTTATGGGAATCAAAAACCTCTGAGTGTCAACACTGTAACACTTGCTAGAG
>NW_020956770.1:0-3927 GCF_003031625.1 Empidonax traillii | reverse complement strand
TTTTCTTTTCTTTTCTTTTCTTTTCTTTTCTTTTCTTTTCTTTTCTTTTCTTTTCTTTTCTTTTCTTTTCTTTTCTTTTCTTTTCTTTTCTTTTCTTTTCTTTTCTTTTCTTTTCTTTTCTTTTCTTTTCTTTTCTTTTCTTTTTTCTTTTCTTCCATCCTTCCATTACTCCAGGACACATGTTTCAACAAGTCTGTGATAGGAAATTTTTCAACTGCTCATCTTGTACAAAAGAAAAAGTTTTTTGACTTTAAAACCTGATTCAAAATGACAGAAATTTCTGTTGATCTGAACCATTTTTAATTTGCATAAAAATCATAGAATTATTTGGGTTAGAAAGAACCTTAAAAATCACTGAATTCCTCCTACTCCTTGCTGTGGACCACTAGACCATGTTGCCCTGTACCCCATTGTGGTGGGTTGACCTTGGCCAGATGCCAGGTGCGCACCAAGCTGCTCTATCACTTCCCAGCTGGACAGAAGAGAGATGGAAAAAGACCTGTACTTTGAGATAAGGCAGTTTATTAAAGCAAAAGTGAAAGTTTGCCCCTGCACAAGCAAGGATGAAAATAACAAGATTTATTCTCTACTTCCTATTAGTGAGAGATGTCCAGCCACTTCCCAGGAAGCAGGGCTTTGACATGTGGAGTGGAGTGGTTGCTCTGCAATGTAAGCACTGCAAACAACGAATGCCCCCCACCTGCTCCATTCCTTAGCTTTTATATCTGAGCTGACATCATATGGTATGGAATATCCCTTTGGTAAGGTTGGGTCAGCTGGCCTAGGTCACCTCTCAAGATCTTGCCCTTGTCTTGAGGCGGGGGTGGATGTTGAGAGACAGTGTTGATGCTGTGCCAGTGCTGCTCAGCAGTAGTTAAAACACTGGTGTTCTATCAACACCTTTGTAGCTACTAATGCAAAGCACAGCACTGTGAGGGCTGCTATGGGGAAATGAACTCCACCTCAGCCAGACCCAACACACCCATCCAGACTGGCCTTGAGCACTTCCAGGAATGGGACATCCACAACTTCTCTGGGCTACCTGTTCCAGTGCTTCAGCACCCTCACAGTACAGAATTTCTTCCTAATATCTAATCTCAGTCTTAAAGCTATGCTATCAGACTGAACTAATAGGTGCTGTTATGTGGTACTTACAACCTTCTCATTCTTTAAATATCTCATTTCCCATGATTTTTATAGCATATAGAGAATATTTATATTTGCTGCTTGCAGTCTCTTAATTACGACAATGCTTTTTTTTTTTTTTCAGTAGCCTTATTTATGGATGACTTTCCTGTCCATTGATAATTGCCTAATTGATCTGTAAAAAACCTTCAATTTCATTGAGATTTAGAATAACTGCTAAATTTATTGCTGATGATTTTGTAGACATTTTAAAATTTTGTTTCTAAGGTGATTTTGTTTTCACAATTCTGATGTATTCACACAGTGTAAAACTAAGCAGCATCATATAGGAGCTGTTTGATTCTGACATATTCTACTCTGAAATAAAAAAAAACGACCAAGCTTTGCTACTGAATTCACTGGGGACTCAAACTCTTCTTTCCTTAAGTGCAAGTCGTATTTTTAATTATTTATACTAGTGGTCTTCTTTGCTCTTTAATTTGCTTAGGAACTTGGAGCATGCTTTGTAACATATTTTGTAATATTTGAAAGCATTGGGAGAAAAAAGACCCCTGTAATTTAGTAGTAAGTTGGTGTAAGTTGAGGGCAATTTCATCTTATTAATCCTTGTCATGCATGTATATGTAAACAAAATCCTTTTCCAGATGCTAAATTATAACAAAGGGAACAGCTGGGACAGTTATCTGATTCTTCAGGAGCTGTAAACAAAAGCTTTGCATGAGACAGGAGAGCTGGAGAGACAGAAGAGTAAGTCAGGAAAGCTTCCTAAAGTAAAAACTTTTTAATTACAACTACATACAAGGGTGAGAAAGCATAGGATAAGGAGGGTTGTCTTGGGTTCTGCTGTGCAAAGAGCTTTAGCCAGAAGGCACATGGGTAATATGGATTTCTCTTATCAAATCCAAAGCAGGTTTTTCTACAGTTGTGAGAGGAAATAGTCTCCAGCCCTGCAAAATGTAAGAATGCTCTAACTATACAGGTTTTTATGAGTCCTGGAACATCTCATGAATGTAGGTTAGTGGTTAAAAAATAGGGTGCAAGCAGGTGGCAATGGAAATGATTAACCCCTAAATATCACTGCTAAGGAAGCTAGGGCATTCCGAGTAAGGCAATGGAGAACAGAGTCCCACGTCAATCACCAGAAGCAATTGAATAGGATGGAGCCACAAATTTGTCCTAAGTATTTCAGGTGCCACACTTTGTGTAGCCCTTCCACTACCCTGTCTCTGCTTACCTTTCATTATGCTAGACTAAACTGGTCGAGCTCTTTAATTTCCTCACAAGAGATAAAGTCTCCATTTTCCTTATAACCTTTTCTGTGCCCATTCTCATTCAAATTATTCTTTAGGTGGTTAGAAGTGTCCAATGCCCTCCAGGCAAGTGTTCACCAGCTGTACAACTTCCCTGCATCTGCTTCTAAATGTCTTGCTTTAGTCCAGGCATACCTTTGCTGGTTTACCTCTTAAATCTCAGGGAAATCTGGGTCCTCAATATCAAATGGAAGTCTCCTATTCTCTGCTTGTTTACGGAAGGTGGCAGAGCTGACTACTGATTAGTCATGATGGGAGACTTAATTAAGACTCAATTTCAACGAGCTATACATTGGGTGGTTGAAATTAGTATAATTGCAGGCATTATGAACACAGAGAATTGTGAACCATTTAAATATTCAACTCAGAAGCACGTACAGCTCTAGCATGAGTTGTATGAGACTCAGTTGTGTGATATTCAGTTAGTTGCTAGGAACTTCCATTTAATTTACTTTGACTTATTCATTCATTCTTCAGAAGAAAGGTAAAGCATCTTTGGATTTTATAAGCCTCATCACCCCAGTATTACAGGAACCAGGACAAAGGATGGAGATATACACATTTCCTGCATAAACACATTTGGAACCAGGTCTTTAAGCATTTGTATTTCAGGCACTGAGCTGAAGGATAATGTTAAAGGATGAGGTTGTAAAGCCTGGGGATAGCCATAGTGGAAAGCAACATGAAACAGCTGCTGCTTTCAAGCATGCAGTAGGAATAGGTTGTGGATGCTGTGTACAATATGACACTAACAAAACAGTGGAAATTCTAGAATATCAGGATATGCTTACTGATTGGAGCTGCCATACAGACTAGAAACTAGAAAAATCTACCAAAAAACCCAACACAAACCCAAAGATATTTTGAGTGTCTTTCCACACTGCTGACTATGCAAGCTTTAATAGGCAATGCCTTTGCAATGGGTATATGACAAATATTCCATTTTTATTTCTCCTCATTTATTTGTTTGGTTTAGTTGGATAGGAAGAATTAGCAGCCACAAAGAAACAGAATTTATTAATTTGTACTCAAAGTCAATATGACATCTGAAGATGTTTAATGACCTTAGTTACTGAGATAGCAAAAATCCAAGGGACACACTTATGTAGAACTGGAAACACTGATGAGAGATCCAAATATCATTATAAGCATCTAAGAGGAAAGGAATATTATAGATGAATTTCTAATTAGAATACATGACAACAGCCTTGGCTTGCTACATTGGTTACCTAAGATGATTTTTCTTAGCATAATCTCAGATCCTTGAATGGGTTATACTTTTCCACTTTGTTTATCAATCACACACACTTCGTGTGTCAGATCTGTCTCTTAGTACAGTTGAATGAGCAAGGACCTTCAGCTCTGGTTACTGTGGTTTTCACAATATAAAGCATAAATAATTATTTCAGTTCACTACTACAAACGAGGCATTTCTTCAGAACTGTGATACCTTATATGTTCACAGAATGAT
>NW_020956769.1:87813-94697 GCF_003031625.1 Empidonax traillii | reverse complement strand
GGGAGAGAGCTGGTGCTGCTTAACCGGAGCACAAGCAACCCCCCTGGGCCAAGCTGGGATTCGCTTTAGCTCCTAAAAGAAGCTCAGAGGGCACTGTTCCCAGAGCAATCCTGTTATCTCCAGGCCAGCACTGTCATCTGCAAGGAGGCTTCTGAAGGACCCCCCCTCTGATATTTCCTGGGAGTCAATGACTTGAGTGTCCTTCCTGGAGAGAGGGAACGTTTCTGTTGCTCTGCTCCTCCTGGAACAGCTCAAATTAATTTTCAGGAGGGGAAAAAAAAATAGAAAGAGATTGTTTCCTAGCAGTGAGGAACAGCTCCTCCGAGGTGCTGAGTGTGGTGTTCCTGAGGAGAGAGCAGTGCTGGGAGCAGGGAATTTCCCCAAATTGTTCAATCCAGCTGCTGCTGGGAGGTGTTACCTGCTAACTAATTCTGCTGCTGTGGATCCCTCTGGTGCCAGTGCTTTCCATGGCAGCTCAGGGGCAGGATTTGCTTTCCTCTCCCTGAGATCCAGCCCTTGGGTGTCGAAATGCCTGGAAAAGCCTGGGAATAGCAGCAGGGAAGGGGCCAGGGCAGCTGAATTGCTCGTGGTCCTGGTGGTCTCATCCTTCCCGGGGCTCTGCTGCAGGTGCTGCTGGGAGAGGGGACATTCCCATTCCTGCTTTGTCATGCACTGAGCCCTGCCAAGGAAAAACCACTCAGCAGCAGTTATTTTATTCTCCAGAAACCCTCATGGCTTCTGGAAAGAGCTCCCAGCGTGTTTAAAGAAACTGGATGTAAACACCGAGGCAGGTTTGAGATGTAAACACCGAGGCAGGTTTGTGTTTTGTGCTCGTTCTCACGTCCCTGCTTTGACAGCGGGAACAGCGAGGTTGGTTTCACTTTCTGCTCCTCTCACCCTTGCCCAGGGTGTCCCTCCCGGAGCTGCCCCAGTCGAGCTCCTCGTGCCAGAGGGTTTGAAAATCGATTTTTGCTCCGGCTGTTGTGCAACGCAATCCTCGTCTGGGAGGGAACGAGGCAACATCTGCTTGTTGTGCTCGGTGAACTCCCCCTCATCTCCCCAGGGAGAAAACAGGCAGCATTGCCCTGGTGTTGTTTGTAGCCATTTCTTAAGCCCAGATGTCGGTGTTTGTGTGGTGATCCCTGAGAGGAGATCGTGGAATCCTGGAATGGGTGGGCTTGGAGGGGACCTTAAAGCCCATCTCATTCCAGGGACACCTTCCACTAGCCCAGGTTGCTCCAAGCCCTGTCCAACCTGGCCTTGGGCACTTCCAGGGATGCCACAGCTTCTTGGGCAACCTGTGCCAAGGCCTCACCATCCAACAAGTTGTAATTTGTTGCTGCCTTGCAGCTCCTTCTCCCTTGGTCTTTGTAGACTCGTTGCTTTGTAGCCTCATTCATCATCCAAACCCAGAGGTCAGTGCCTCTCTCCTGTGTTCAGTGCATCCCAGGAAACCCCATTTTCTCTTCCAGCTCCCAAGGAGAACACAAGTGCAAAAGAAAATTGTTTCCTGGTGCCTGCAGAGCTCCTGAGGGCTCCTGCTGCTTCAGGAGGGTTTTATGATGCTTTCTGGATCACAAAGCTGTCTGTGCTTTGTGTGACTCCACAGTGAGGACTGAGGGGATCTTTCCTTTCCCATCCTTTTGCTGGGGTGTTGCAGTGGGAGTTGAAACAAGAGGGGGTTCTCAGACATCCCAGGGCTTCTGCCTGTGGAAGGGGGAGCTGCTGGAACTGGAATGATTCTGCACTTGAGGAGTGCAGGGTGATGGAAACTCTGGTTCCTTCCAGCCCAGATTTGCAGTGGATTGACAGTGTGACTTTAATCTGCCTGTGTCTGGTTCCTGTGGTAAAGAGAGTGAAGGGCTCTGCCATCCAAACCTCGTGATTTCTTGTGCTTCCAGGCATTTTATTTCTCCTGTTTCCAGGCATTTTGCAAGAATTCCCTGGTGATCCAAAGGCCTTTGGAGCTGCTGAGGCAAGTGGATGCCGTGCTGTTCCTTGGCTCTGCCCAGGAGGGTGAAGGGTGGCAGGAGCAGCTGCCTGGCCTGGCCTGGCCTGGGCTGGAGCAGCAGCAGCAGCTCCAGTTTTGGAGTTCAGCTCAGGATAGGGCTTAGGACACGGAGAAATAACAGTGCAAGTGCTCTGAAGGGTTTGGGCCATTTCAAATCCTGTTACTTCCCACGTTCCAGGAGAGCTCAGAGCTCCTGCTAGTTGGGAGTTTGTGATAACAAGACGAGGTTCTTGTAGGACCAAACCCAGTAAACCACTGCAGTGATGCTTCTCTTGATCTCATCAGGATTAAGAGAGGCTGAAGGACAAGTCTGCTTCCAGAGCCACTCCAAAAGCTTAATTTTTAATAGCTCTTAATATGATTTTAGGCTCAGTTCCAAGCACCAGTTTGCTTGGCTCCTGCTGAAGCACGAGCCTCGTCGATTGTGGAGAGATGTTCACAATCCCAGCTCTGCTGGGAGAAAACACTTCAGCCCTCCCTGCTGTTGGATTCTGAGCTCTGTGTGTGCCTGACAGCTCCTGGGCATGGTTCACTGTGGCCTGGAGGGACTGGATTCCCTGTGCTCCTGGTGGGAAAGGGACACCTTTCATTTGTTGTGCACCAGGAGGTCAGGGTGGCACGGGGGGATGGAGGGAGGCACATCCATAACTCCCTGTGGATGCTCCTCTGGCTTTGACCGCCGGTGCAGGTTGAGGTCAGGGCTCAGATGAGTTGCTTTGTGCATAAGTGATGTCTCTGCTGAGGCTCCCAAAATCCTGTGCTATCTGGGGGTGATTCCTGTGGGTGCAGGGCTGTTTGGTGCTGAGAAGAGGGAAGCTGGGATGTTTGTGTGTGTCTTCCAAGCAGGAAAAAAGTCCTAAGGGCCAGTGTTCCTGTCTGTTAAGCAGAAATCACAGGCTGAGCGGCAGGAAAACCATTTTCTCCTCCTGCCTGCCTTTGGTGAGCAGTGATTAACACCAGAGGTAAAAGTCCTTGCAGGTAAAACCTTTGGAATCACAAAATCCCAGACTGGTTTGGGTTGGGAGGGACCTTAAAGCCCATCCATGGGCAGGGACACCTTCCACTATCCCAGGTTGCTCCAAGCTCTGCCCAGCCTGGCCTTGGACACTCCTGTGGCTTCAGCAAAGCCATTTTGGGTTCATCAGGATCATGATTGGGGTTCATCAGGATCATCTGAAATACTCATCCAAGTCCTGTGTGGTTCCTTTCCTTGATTAGTTCAAATAAAGCCAAGGGGTTTGACTGGCAGAACAGGATTGTGGCACCACCTCACAGTCAGCAAATTAAATTGCCTGCTGAGATGATTTTTTTTTTCCTGGTTGTGTTTTGGAAAAATACGTGTTAACACCAGAGGAATTGAGGATCAGAAGCCACTGGTGTGATGCAGACTCTCATTTCAGAGGCCAAAAATAGCCCTTTCCCGCACTAACCTTTCAGAGTGAACAGTTGCTCCAGAGCTGTTTGTTCTCCCTCTTGTTTGTCCCAGCCCTTCCAAACAGCAGCAGATGGAAATGTCTGTGCAGGCTCCAGCAGACACAGCTCCAGCCTCTCCCAGCACCAGCTCCCAGGAGGGGCTCTTGGGCTTTGCTTCCCTGCTCCTGGGCGTGTTTCTGTGTCCCTTCAGGGGTGACAGAGTGCCAGTGTGGGGATGCCAGGAGGGCACAGGGATGCCAGTTAAACCCAGAACATCTCCATCCTCGTGGCAGAGGGGCAGGCAGGTTCCTCTGGGGGAATGGCAGGTTCCTTGGCAGGACCAGGGAGCTGTTTCTGTGCCCCTTTGTTCACAATAGCTGGTCCCTGCTGGATTCCCTGGAATCCACAGACCCCTGAGCTCAGGGGATGAGCTGATGACTCCCAGGGATGTGTGACTGCCCAGGGATCAGATTTGCTGATGGAGATCAGTCTCCTGTGCTGGCTCTGAGCACGTCCCACTGCCGAGGAAGGGACTCCCTGCCCCAACAGAGCGGGAGCTTCGGGAGCACGAGATGAGTTTTCTTTGCTCTCTTTCAGCCACTGTACAAACATTTCTGCCTTTTTGTGGTGTTATTTTAGGCATGTCCCACTTTCCATTGCATGCTTTCAACCGGAATATGGCTATTTTGGGATGGGGAAGGGAGTCCTTTATCAACATGAACGAAACCTGAGCTTCGTTGGGTTGTTTGAGACAACAAATCCCACGGTCAGCACGAGATGCCTGCTTGGAGTGGGGACATGAGGATCTGGAATTCAGTGTTCCTGCAGGGGACCTGAGAAGTTCAAGCACTTTCCCCAGCACTTGCAACAAGACCAGTGTATTTTTAGGCTCTTAGTCCAAATCAAACCTGGATGGTGGTTTGGTTCTTCCTTCCAAAAGTGTTAAATGGTCTCCAAACTTCTCCCTTGTTTCACCCTCCTGAGCTGTCAACCCGGGAATGAGAACACCCTGTAATTTGGGAGCCCTGGGGTGATTTTTCCACCTTGGTCTCACCCAGAGAGGTGGGTTTGGTGGGAGGTGGGCAGTGCCCTGTGGGTCAAGCAGGGAGAAGGGGGGAGAGGAACAGCAGTTCCATGTAGGAATTAAACCCCCTTCCCAAAAGCACGGAGATTTTCATAACCGAGGCCTCTGGGTTTGTGTTCATTAAACTAATTATCCTGGCTTTGATCCTGCCAGTGTGCTGGGAGGTGAGAACAGCACAGGCCTCGGTGCAGTTGGTCCCTTTTTGTTCCAGCTGTCAGTTTTATTGCCTGAAAAAGCAATCCTGTTTCTCCCTCCCAGCGTTTATTTTATGGTTTTATTTTCTGTCACGGCTTTTTGTCGGAATCTGGCAGGAAATCTAAACAAACCAGCTCCTGGCTCCGAGGAAGGTGCCCAAATAATGGCGTTTTTTGCATGAATTTAATCTGCCAGCGTTGGATGCTGAACTGTCGATCTGTACTGGGCAGATTTTTGGCAGGGAGAGAGAGCTGACTCGTTTCTATGACAACTGGGATCATGTCATGGATGTTTGGGTAAAAAACCTGAGCTTGCTCTGTGAGAAAACCTTGAAATGTGAGCAGAGATTTCATACCCCACAGTGGAAGGAGCTGGGTTGTTTAAAGAGAGCTCAGACAACTCATTTCTCTGTGGATTTTTCTCCAGGGTGATAAAATATTTGTTGACAAACGTTGCTTAGATCTGCTGAGTTCATAAATGTAAAAAGTGAGCAGGTATCTGGTTTTTTTCCCCCCGTCTGCTCTGGTTCACTCCTTGCAGGGAGTTGGGGTTTTACTCTTCCTTCTCATCATGACTTGTGTAGAAATCAATGAATTAATAGAAAATGGGAGTTGTTATCTTGATTTTATCCCTTCATTCCTTTTGCCCTGGATTCAGTAAGAAGCCTTTGAGATGATCAGTTGAAGAAGGAGCCTTGGCCTTGCCAAAAGCACCCCCTGTTCAATTTAATAACTCCATGTTGGTAGCAAAAGCCAGTAAAAGCTGCTGCTGATGGTGTTTTAATAGATTTAATGTAAAATAAATGGAGAACTAAAGCCAGATCCCAAGGCAACCAGAGAGAAGGTTTGCTTTGCTCTTACTGAGGGGTTTTCCAGCTCTGCATCCTGCAGGTGGATGGATGTCTGACACCCTGGGAGCTCTCATATGAATTTCTGACACCCTGGGAGCTCTGCCCCCTTGCCTGGGAGGAGAAGAGCAGAGGGAATATCAGGAACTAACAAGGAAAATCAGCCAGGCAGAGCTGTGGTAAGGGAATATGGAATAACTGGAGCTGGAGACAGCTCTGTGCCCTGCAGGAGCAGCAGTGGGAAGCACTGGGGTTGCTGGGAGGTGTCTGGGCAGCGTGGGGTGGAAGAGGCTCCAGAGCTTTGATTTTGGGCAGAGCCTAAACAGCAGCCAAGAAAAAAGACAGAAAAACAGTCCCTGGAGGGGTAAAGGAGAGAGAGAATGGGAGAGAGAGCAGTCCAGTAGCTGGGGAAGGAGGCAGGTCATGATTTCTGGGGTAACTTTGTGCCAGTCTGAGTCTCTCCAGGCTTTTGTTTCAAGGGCAGGGACAGGAGAGAACAGATGAGGCATGAAAAAGCTGCTTTGGCTGTGACAAAATATTGGACCCAGCTGCCCTGTCAGCCCTGGCATTGCAGGGCACTGTCTGCAGTCCTGGGCTGACTGTAATGAGCTTTAATCTGCCCCAGGGAGCATCTGTGCCTGGCAGAGCAGTGCCAGCTGATGGGATCTGTCTGCCCAGATGGAGGGCTGGAAAGAGCAGTGGGATTGGGCAGGAGGGTGTCACCAGGGCAGTGCCACAGCTGGGTTGAGCGGCCCAGCCCAGGATATATCCCACTCAGGCTTTAACAAGTTGCTTAGCATCCCTTCAGCTGCTTAGAGCGGTGATTTGTAGGCTGAGGGGGGCAATTTGCATAAAAGGTATAAAAATAGCCTGGATTCCTGAGTCCTCTCCGTATCCTATATCTGGCACAGTGTCCTATATAATCCTAATGCTCTGATTCAGAGAGAGCTGAGCAGGGAGAGGAGCTGATTCCTGGTGCTGCTCAGTTGTTCTCAGTGGAAACACTCTGGGAATGACCTGGCAGTGTTTGTTGGGGGTTTGGGGTTGCAGTGCTGGGGATGAGCTGGGCACCAGCTGCACTGACCCCCGTGGGGCTTTGCTCCTGCCCCTGGAGACCAGAGCTCTGCAGAACAGGGGTTGGTTTGGCCTCCACTGCAGGGGGGGGATCAGGGATTTGGGGATGTGGTTTACATGGATTTACCTGCAATGCCTGTGCCCTGAACTCGGTGCTGGGAATCGTGGCAGGGGTCAGGGCATGGCAGGGGTCAGGGCATGGCAGGGATCAGGGCATGGCAGGGATCAGGGCATGGCAGGGATCAGGATCAGGATATAGC
>NW_020956769.1:24460-86908 GCF_003031625.1 Empidonax traillii | reverse complement strand
CAGGATCAGGGTATGACAGGGACTGGGCCATGGCAGGGATCAGGACTGCCAGTTCCAGCAGCTGTGGGATCAGCTCAGTTGTACCATCACATTCCTCAGTCCCTTGGGCTTTGCCTTCATCCCTCATGTCCTTGGCAGGAGGGCACAGGAGGGGAGCTCTTTCCCTTCCTTTTGGTCTCTGAGCTCTTGGCAGAACTTCTGATCCTCTGGGCTGCACCCAGGAACGATTTGCCTGCTTTGCACTTGGCCTTTGGGGAGTAAAAGCTGGGAATGCTGCTTGGATCTGCCTCCTCCTTTCAGTGCTGGGCCTTTCACCTGGTGACCTGTGTGAGGGAATGGGTCCTTGGACTGCAGGAGGAATCTGCCTGAGCCTTTTGGGTTTAGCCTGTACAGAGGAGACACTGATTCTGGCCAGGCTGGAGCTGTTTAGATTGCTCCCAGGGGAATTGTGCAGGAAATCCTTTTGTTGGAGAGAGCGTGGATTGCAACAGGAACATGGATTGCAGCTCAGTGCAGTGCAGTGATTTCCCAAAACCTGGCTGTGAGATGCCAAACTCTCATCTCCAGGGAGTTTTATCATTTCCAGTCTCTGCCTGCTGCCATTTGCAGCTGCCTTATGGATTTGAGTTCTCAGCTAAATGGCATTAAATCTCTCTGAAGTCTGGGGGCAGAGTGGATTTCACGGGTCACTTAAAAAAAACAGCTGAAAAAAAGCCAAGTTGCATTTCCCTGCCAGCTCTCCAGGCCCACATGGGGGCTGACAGCAAGTCTGGCTGAAAGCAAACCCAAACTCTTCCTTCCCAGCTGATGGGCATGGAAAGAAGGAGCAGGGAGGGAGGTGAGGAAGAGCTGACACCCAGGTGCTGCTGGTGCTGCTGGTGTGATGGCCAGAGCTCTGCTGTCCCTGGGAGTAATCCCTGACATCACTGTTGTATTTTTAGCTGCCTCCACCTGACGGTGCCTCGCTGTCCTTGTCTGATTGAAGAACCTGGCCTGCAGCCATTGACAGTTCCAGCTTGGGCAGTAATTATCTTTTCCTGCTTTGAATAAGGGAGCTGCTCCAGCCTCCCTGCTCCACTGAACTACAAATACCACAAACCACAGGTTGCACCAGAACAGTCCCCTCACGTGGGCAGCACTGCCTGGGACCCCAAAGGGATGGAATCCCTTTGCTTACAGAGCTGGGACCCCAAAGGGATGGAGTGGAGTCCCTTTGCTTACAGAGCTCCTGGTGTTTGTCAGCTCAGCTCCCTCGGTGCTTTTCCTGCAAACATTCTCCCTTTTCCGGGAGTTTCCAGTGCCAAGTGCAGGCTCTGCCTTGCCTGAGTGCTCCCCAGGGAGTGGCCTTTTCCTTCCTTGCTTCAAGGAGCCAGGAGCAGGATGAAGCTGTGCTGCTGAAACGAGGGGTAAAATGTTAAAGTTTGGACTCGTCCTCTGTTCAGGAGCTGGATTGGAGTGGGAACTGCCACCGGGAAGAGGCACAGGACTTCTGGGGGGCCAGAACTCACCTGGAATCCTTTCTCCACCACCTGCCTCACCTGTATTTGTTTCCCCCTAAACACAGGACTTTGCTCAGAGCTGAGTGCTGGGCAGTCCAAGGGGCAGGGAAGGCACAAAGTGTCTCTTGCCAGTCCCGGGTATCTCCTGTGCCAGAGGGGATGTTGGGGCTGGGTGATAAGCTGGGCTCTTCCTCTTCAGCTGCCTGAGGATGGGCTGGGTGTTATTTTTAGTGTCAGCACTTCAGAAGTGTGTCTGGGAGCCTTGAGCCCCGTCTGCTTGGAGGCCTTTCCTCCTGGCTAATTTGGGCAGTGTTACATTCTTCGAGATCTGCCTGGGGATTGGGAGGCCTTGTAAAAATTCCTGCTAACAAGGCTGTGTCCCTGAAGCACTTGGAGATAACTCATTAATCAACTGAGAGGCATCTTTGGCCGTGCAGAGGGAACAGACCCTTTCCTGTGGCTGCTGCTGAGGCTGAGGGACATCCCACCCCTTGTGGATGGCGCCTGGAACAGCTGATGATGTTTCCCGTGGGTCTCACCCCGTGTAAGGCCCAGAATATTTTCTCTTTCTCTGGTGCAGAAGCAGAGTGGTGGTTGGTGTTACAGCCCTGAGTTCCTCCAAGGAGTGTGGCTGATAAAGCTCCTTGTCTGTCTGTCCCTGGCAGGAGTCAGAGTCCGAGAACAGGCTGGATGGAGAGACGGCGTCGGACAGCGAGAGCAGATCGGAGTTCGGAGGTTCATCCACGGTGCATACATCAGATGACACCCCAGAGGTCCTGAACAGAGCTCTGTCCAACCTGTCCTCGAGGTAACACTCCCTGAGCATCATCCCCCTCCCCTGCCAGGGCCTGGCATGCTCTCCCTGCTCTCCTGGCCCAGCAGCACTTTAGGGGCTGCTGGAAGTGGAAGGAGCAGCTCTCCAGCTCTTTTCCTGCCTCCAAGGCCACGGGAAAGCAGCAGGGAGAGCAGGGAGCAGGGTCAGGGATGCTGTGGGTGGGAGAGGAGGGGGCTGTGGGAGGGTCTGGCTTCCTGCTGGGTCCTGGCAGGTGGAGGGGCCTGAGTGGGAGAGACCACAGGGGATGTGTGTGGCTTTGACAGCACTCACAAAGATTTGAGCTGTGGAGGTGTTGAACCACCAGTGTGCAGGAAATGCACAAGAAGTCATGCTGAGGAGGGCAGGAGTTAAGAGCAGGAGTTAACAGCAGACTGGATGTTCTCTACAGACCGTGGTGGGGGGAAGTGTCTTGTTTTTATCACAGAAAGTGTCTCCCCTGGGTGTGCTGTGAGGATGGGACAGGCTCAGGGCAGGGCAGTACTGAGGGTACAACACCTCACAGCCCATCTCTCCTCCTTGAAAGGAGTGCAGAGGCGGGGGGTGGTCCCTATTTTATTTAAACTTATCCTGCAGCTTGTCCAGGGGGTGGGAAACCTGTAGCAGACCAGGAGCAGACGCTCTCCTGTCCCATCTCCTGTGCCTTGGAGATGCCCAGCACCTCTTTTAATGTTTTCTGCAGTTAGTGAGGCTGATCTGAAGCCTTGCAGCTACTGCAGCCAGGCCTTTGGCAGCAGCTCGAGCTCTCTCTGCAGCACTGAGAGGAAACTTGGGCTTTCCAGGGCTCAGTTTCCTTCCTGTGAGACACAGAGAGCAGAGGTGCTGCTGGGCTGCTTCGCTCTGGTTTGACTTACCTCTGACATCTTCCTTTCTCTCTGCCCTAGATGGAAGAATTGGTGGGTGAGGGGCATCCTCACGCTGGCAATGATCACCTTCTTCTTCATCATCATCTACTTGGGGCCCATGGTCTTGATGACAATTGTAAGTGCTGCAGGGAAGTGTCCTGACGTTCACGGCCACGGTGGGGAGGTTGCTGGGACCATTGCTGGGGTGGGAGGCTCAGAACCTCATGTCTCAGGAGTCCCTGTTCATCTGGCTGGATGAAAACCTGGGCAGGAATCTGCTGGCCAGCACTTGGCTGCAGTTTGGAACCAAGACAGGAGGTTGTTGGAAAGGGGAGGGAAGAACAGCGTGGTGAGATGCCCGTGGCGGATTAGGAGGCTCCTGCCAGGCTGAATATTGACTGTTAAAGCACCTCTTCCTCTGCATATGCATGTTTTTTGTCTCCCTGAGGAGAGAGCTGTTCAATCACCGTGGATTGCAGCTCTGGGTGTCTTTGTGTGCAGGTGATGTGTGTGCAGATCAAGTGTTTCCACGAGATCATCACCATTGGCTACAACGTGTACCACTCGTATGACCTGCCCTGGTTCAGGACGCTCAGCTGGTGAGTGAGGGGGGGATCCCCTGCCCAGGCCTGTGTGCAGCAGGAACAGCCCATCCCAGGGCAGGGGGGACACCCCCAGAGACCCTGGGGTCGCTGTGTGTTCACTGTGATGTTTGTTAACAGCTCCTGTAAAGGCAAATCACAGAACCGTGGAACAGTTTGGTTGGAAGGGGCCTTAAAGATCATCTCATTCCATTCTGTGGGTAGGGACACCTCCCACTAGAACAAAAAGCCCCCAGGAGCCTTAATAAATCAGCATCTTAGGAGAGCCCTTATTGATGAAGTTTGTCCTGTTGTTAATGAAGTGCAGAGATGAGAATCCCCTGGTCTGTGCAAGGGACAGCAGTGACAGGAGTCACCACCTGGAGATGGATGTGGTTGTGTGGGTGGGATGGGAGTTTTCAGGTGGTTGTGAAACAGGGCTGAGCATGGGGGGTGTAGAACCAGAAAATGCCAGAATGGTTTGGGTTGGGAGGGACCTCAAAGCCCATCCAGTGCCACCCCCTGCCATGGGCAGGGACACCTTCCACCAGCCCAGGTTGCTCCAACCTGCCCTTGGACACTCCCAGGGGTCCAGGGGCAGCCACAGCTTCTCTGGGCAGCCTGTGCCAGGGCCTGCCCGCCCTCACAGGGAGGAATTGCTTCCCAATATCCCCTGTAGCCCTCTCTCTGGCAGTGGGAAGCCATTGCCCCTTGTCCTGGCACTGCACCAGGGCTGGGGAGAGGGCAGGAGTGGGTGCTTTTGGGAACCACAGGATAGGAGGCAAGGGATGGGGGATTTTGGGAGCCAGTTGAGCTGTGCCACCTAAAGGCAGAGTCTTTGTGCATCAAGGCCAAACTCAGGCCCAGAGCAGAGCTGAGAGAGGCACCCACTCTTTGAGGCGTGGGCGACATCTCCGAACGGGAGGAAATAAAGTCCAGGCTGTCACCTGAAGGAATCCCGTGGGCACTGTCCCAGGGCAGTGATCCTTGGGGATCAGTCACTTCCTGTGTTTCTCCAGAAGCTTTCCAGGGTTCCTCCTAACGAGCATCCCCGTCCTCCACAGGTACTTCCTGCTCTGTGTGAACTATTTCTTCTACGGGGAGACGGTGACAGATTATTTCTTCACGCTGGTGCAGAGGGAGGAGCCCCTGCGGATCCTCAGCAAATACCACCGTTTCATCTCCTTCGCCCTCTACCTGACAGGTACGACCACTTCTGCTGCCTCACCTGGGGAGGGAAGTGTTGAATCCCTCTTACCCTGCGTGCTGTGCTCGGTGCAGCGTCCAAAGCAAACCATCTGTGCTCTCCAGGGACGCTGTAACGTGGCTCAGGGTGGGAGCAGTGGCGGAAAATCTCTTACATGAGTAGAAAAAAACCCCCCCAAAACTCCATAATCTGTCTGGGACAGCCAGGTTGTTCTTCTCTCCAAGGGGGATACCTGTAGGCAATGGTGTGACTCCCAAAATAGTGCTTTCCCTGCTTAACATTGTTCTTTTACTCAGGTAAAATCCTCAGCAGCTGCTCAGTCTCGTGGTACAAAATTCTTTCTGGCTGTGGAAGGTGCATTTCCCACCTTTGGCTTTTCTTCTGTCTCTCCTCAGGTTTCTGTATGTTTGTCTTGAGCCTGGTGAAGAAACACTATCGCCTCCAGTTCTACATGGTAAGGTCCAAAATTAGGGATTAATTAATTAGGGTTAAATTCAGGGCCTGGTAAATCCGGGGCCTGGTGAGATTAAATTCAGAGCCTCGTAAGGTTGAGTTCAGGGGCTGGAAAGGTTAAATTCAGGGCCTGGTGAGATCAAATTCAGGGCCTCCTGGGTTAAGTTCAGGGCCTGGAAAGCTTAGATTCAGGGGCTGGTAGATTAAATTCAAGGCCTGGAGAGGTTAAATCTAGAGCCTGGTGGGTTAAATTCAGGGGCTGGTGGGTTAAATTCAGGGGCTGGTGGGTTAAATTCAGGGGCTGGTGGGTTAAATCCAGAGCCTGGTGGGTTAAATCCAGGGCCTGAATGGCTGCCCCCAGTTGGAGGCACAAGCAGGAATGATGTAGGCTGTCTGAAAACATGTGGAGGTCACTGTGTCAGCAGCTGCTCCTGAGCTGGTTGTGCATTGTACTGCTGCCTGGAGGGAAGGTGCCTGTGAGCAGACTGTGTTTTTAGGAAGCTCTCTGACAGAACTCCCCTTCAAAGATGTATTCCCTTCCCTCTGCACTCGTGGGTGCTGTGAGGAAGCTCAGAGGGCTGCAGGTGCTGAGGACAGATTGACTTTGTCTCCCTCTTCCCAGACATCAGTGAGGTGTTTCCTCACATGTGACCATCGACACAGCTGGGTTTGCTCTCCAAAACATTCAACAAAACAGGGATGCAGCCTGGATATCTGTTGGTGTTCTGCTCTTCTCCTGCAGTCAGAAATCTGAGTGAGGTGTATGGGAGCAGCAGGAGTTCCCAGTGAGGGTCACAAATGGGACTGAGCTGCAGAACTGGCCCGTAAATTCCTCGGGGTGGCTGTTGGTGTTTGTCCTGGCAGAGGTGCTCTCTGAGGGAGCCCACAGCCCCTGAGCTCTGCCCCCAGAGCAGGGCAGCTGTCCCTGGGCGGGCTGGGCTCCACCCTTGTCTTCTCTTCCAGTTCGGATGGACCCACGTGACGTTGCTGATTGTTGTCACCCAGTCCCACCTCATCATCCACAACCTGTTTGAAGGAATGATCTGGTGAGTTTGCTCTGGCTTCTGAGGGCTTTATTTAATTTGCAGCCTGAAATGGCTGAGGGGAAGGTGCTCCCTGTGAGGGACCAGCCTGTCCAGAGCAGAGCAGAACAGCAAAAGACTGAGTGACACCTCAGTGTCTTAGGACTTGCTTTGTGCCACTAGAGAGATGCTGTAAAGGAGCATCTGATGATATCTGTGGGGTGCAGGGACCCTTCAGGTGGTGTCAGGCCTGGATAGATGATTTCTCTTAATACCCACCCCCAAAAAATGGATAGGAAGGTGCTGCTGGATTTGGGGCTGGGATATCAGCAGATGGTAAAGGCCGTGCTGTGGAAGGAAGGAGGTGGAACCTCCCACCTCACTCCAGCTGCTGTACAGAAGGGGAGCCCCTCTGGTGGTCTTGCCAAAACCAGCAGGGCCAGGAACTAATTTTTGGGCCACTTTAATACTGCCTGTTCCTCTGTGTGTGACAGCCAGCCCGGGGGACTCTGGGGGTGGAGGTGGGGTGGGGAGGTCAGTGCCCCAACAGCATGTCATGTGGGACTAAAGACAGTGTGCCTGAAACAAGCCATTCTGGGTGCACAACCCCCTCTTTAGTCCAGAACACTTGGGTAACCCCCAGATTTCCCTTGGAGCTCCAAGTGGGTGCTCCTTGCATCACCCTGGAGGAGGAAAGGTTGGTGTGCTGGCCCTGCAGAGCCCCTTGTACCGGCAGCTGCTCGTTAGGTCCTGGAGTTGTGTGGTCTTGGCACTGCCAGTGGTTTGATCCCTGTGCCCTGCAGGTTCATTGTGCCCATCTCCTGCGTGATCTGCAACGACATCATGGCCTACATGTTCGGGTTCTTCTTCGGCCGCACGCCGCTCATCAAGGTCTGTGACGCTCTGGGGAGCAAAACGGGGGTTTGGGCCTCTCTGGGCCTTGGGTGTTCCCTCAGCTCCTGCTGGGGGTCTGAATCGAGCCCCCAAATTAAACCTGGGTGTGCATCCCAGTCTGGGAGGCTGTAAAATGAAATAATAGAGTATTGAGGTTGGAGGGGACTTTTCAAGATCATGGAGTCCAACTGGGAATGAATGAGCGGTCTCAGACTGAAATGTTGGTGGCAGCTTGTGACCAAACTCTTATTTGAGGATGGTGGCACCAGCTTGTATCGGCCTCAGCAGTTCACAGGTGAGGAAGGGCTGCAGAGGTGTGGAAATAATGACGTCCCCCTCTTTCTCTTGGACAGCTCTCCCCAAAGAAGACCTGGGAGGGTTTTATTGGAGGATTTTTTTCCACTGTTTTGTTCGGATGGTTGGTAAGTTGGTGCTGATTTCATTGACCTTTTCCCTTCATGGGGTCAGTGTTTTGTCTAAAAAATGCAGTCAGGCTTTAATCTCTGCACCTTTTCTTTGCTGACCTGGTCTGAACTGGTCCATGGCTGTGTGCAGACACTGGGGGAGGTTTTCAGTCCCTGATAAACCCTGTGACATGTTCATTGCAGGGAGAATTTGGATGGGTGCTGTGCATGATTTCCCAGGCTGGGGGGGGAATTCTGCACTCTTGGAGTGTTCTGACCTGTTTTATGACCATCTCTGACTGCCTGTTGCTGTCCCCTCAGCAAGGGGGTGCAGCCTGGCCCAGCTCTGACCACTCCTTGCTGAGCAGATGCTCTTGCTGTGCCTTTAGCCAATCACTCTGCTCAGGAGGGTAATCTCCTTAGGGAAGCTGGAGTGTGGCTCCCTCCTCTCCTTGCATGGCCTGTTCTGTGAGATCAGCTCTGCTGCTCCCCTCAGGAAGATATTAATGCTGTTTTCTTTGCCATGTCTCCCTTTGTGTCCCCTTGGAGCTGTCCTATGTGATGTCAGGGTACCGCTGCTTCACCTGCCCTGTGGAGTTCAACAACGACACCAACAGCTTCACGGTGGACTGTGAGCCCTCCGAGCTGTTCCAGCTCCAGGAGTACAACATCCCCCTGGTGCTGCAGTCTGTGGTGGGCTGGGTATGACTTTCCCTGTTTATCACATCCAATTTATTGGGACAGGAGCCCTAAGAAAGGAGAGCAAGGCTTTGTTTTGATGGGGTGTGTGAAGGAACACGACAAGGGAGGATGGTGGTGGTTGACATCCCCGAGGAGTTGTCCTGGGTCTGGTGGGGCGTTAACCCACTTGAAAACCAGCTGAGCTACAGCCTGGGGGGCAGAGAAGGAGGGGCAAGCAATGGGCAGTGGTGTTCTCGTGGAAAATCCCTCTGTGCCGTGTCTCTCCTGCAGAAGACGGTCCGGATGTACCCCTTCCAAATCCACAGCATCGCCCTCTCCACCTTCGCCTCCCTCATCGGGCCCTTCGGAGGCTTCTTTGCCAGTGGGTTCAAGAGGGCCTTCAAAATCAAGGTGAGGATGGGGAGGGTTAGTGCCCTTTCAGGAAGGGAAGGCCAAAGGGTTGCTGCCTCTCGGAGCAGTCCCTGCACTCCAGGGAACAGCAGGATGGTGCTCTGGGAAGGGAGGGGGTGTTTGTTCAGTCACAGATAAGGTGGAGCAGGATCTGGGTTTTTTTTTTTTTTGACTGAATGGGAAGAGACCTTAAAATTTCAGCTGTGATGTTCCAGACCCTGCTGTGGTACAGAAACTGAAGCAGGGGAGGACAGACCCAGCCAGGAAATTTTGCAATCTGAGGCTTCCCTTGATGTCAACAGGCTGGTTTTACATGTAAACGGTCTGTGATCAGTTAAGATGCCTTGAAGGGCAAGGCAGGGTGACAGGAGATAAACGTTTATCAGCCTTGCCTGACCTTTGAGTGACAGTTAAGCCTCACTGTCCCTCGGGCACCAGCAGCTTCACGCAGGAGAAACTTTTTAAAACCAGGGGAGAGATTAAACAAAATGTCTCCTTAACCTGACTTTGCCTTCTGGGAGGAACTGGAGCAAGGGGATGAGTGCCACGTGGGGAGGCACAGAAGCAAGTTTTATACCAGGTATTTGCAACTGCTCAGTGCAACCCCTCTGCTTTGCTCAGGACTTTGCCAACACCATCCCGGGACACGGAGGGATCATGGACCGCTTTGACTGCCAGTACCTGATGGCCACCTTTGTCAACGTGTACATCGCCAGCTTCATCAGGTCTGTGCTGCTCTGGGGGCCCTGCACGACCCAGGGCTGGACAGGCTGGGCGTAAGAGGCAGTTTCCCCCCTTAGATTGACATCTGAAAACAACAAGACACAGAGGGAAGGCTTGAGGGAAGGGAAGGGTCTTTTAGTGGGGCCGGGCAGAGCTGGAAGCACAACCCTCGTTCCCCAAGGGCTGTTATTGTAGTCCCACTGAAACTCCTCCTTCTGCATCCCTGTGAGGGCTGGACAGGGTTTCCAGAGTCAAACAAGCAGGAAAAAATCTCATTTTTTAGCATTAACAAGCCTTCTGTAGCCAAGCACAGAAGAAAACCTGTAGGCACATCAAAGATGTCTCAGGGAGCCCAGGAACTGTCTCTGTGTGGCTGCCTGGATTTGTGAGGGGGAGCATCTGCTGATGGGGTGCACAGTCCTCTTTAAACACACTGGATTTGGGGGGTGTTCTTTTGTGTTTACAGTTCAGCACCCCGTGCCTTTTGAAACGATTTCCACATGCCAAGTGGAGTTAAGCTCCCCGTGTAGGGCTGGTGAAGGAATGGACAGTGTGGTCAATAATTTAAGCCCATCATTTCTCTGCAGTGGCACTGGAGCCCCCAGCTCGCCGAGATTTAGCCACGTGCCTCTCTGATAACGGTGATTTTGTGTTTCAGGGGTCCCAACCCGAGCAAACTGATCCAGCAGTTCCTGACCCTGAGGCCAGACCAGCAGCTCCACATCTTCAACACGCTCAAAGCACACCTGGTTGACAGGGGAATTTTGGGGAGCCTGGAGGACGCGTAGGCACCGGGAGAGAGGGACAGGACTGAGCACAGACAGGCCTCCGAGAGGAAATCCCTGGCTTGCCTGATTGAAGACAATAACAAGGCCTCATTTCACTGTAACTTTTCTTCCTTTCTTGGTAAATGTTTGCATTTGTGGTTTTTTTTTTTTTTTAAATAATATATTTATAGAGCTTTGGTTCAAACGAGCAAATCTCGGGTTTGGAGCTGAGGAGGAGTCAAGGTTTGGAAGGACTGTGGGGTGAAGCAGGAGGGTAGGACTGTCCTTGGGGACTGTGCTGAACCTTTGCAGTGTTTGGGCAGTGCTGAGCTTTCCCTGTGAGTGCATTTTTGCAGGGAACACAGAACGTTGTCCGTGTGGAGCTGGCAGGGAAGTGACTCCGTGCCCTCCCCTGGCTTGCTGTGCCAGGCTGGTGGCAGCTCTGGGGACCATCCTTCTCTCCAGTGGGACCTGGGAATGCAGTGGGAGTTCTCCCAGAAAGCTGTGGGATTCTCCTTGCCCAGGCTCTGGGAATTGGAAGAGGATCTTGTACTAACCCAGCCCCGTTTCCTCTGCCCAGCCAGGCACCTGCAGCTGCTCTCACCTGCTGGTTTTTGCAGTGCCTCTCACATTCCCTCTTTTTTGTGGCTGATATTTTGGCGAATGAGACTTTTATAACCAATTAAACCAGGAACAGACTGGGGACAAGGAGCCAAGGAACTGGGAGTCGCACATGGGAATGTGGGAGGTTCAAATCGCTTCAAAACTGCTTGGAGTAAATAAGTTTTAAAGAGCATTGAAGCTTCACTGAGTAATTTCTGCCAAGTAAGAACAACCCTTAATTAACTTGGTTCATTTTCCCCCATTAAATAACCTTTAAGAACCACCCTTTTCCATTTCTTGATGGTTGGAAACCCCTCACTGGGATATTTTAGGCAATTTGGGGAGCAGTTTCCAGCCTGTTTTCTTGCTGGTTGGGCTCTGGCCCTGCTGGGGCTCCACTGGGAGTTTTGTTTTCTTTTCAGGGATCATGTCTGTTTGTTACTTGAGTTGTAGATGTTGTGCTGCTGAGTTTACCATGGTCTGTGTTGCATTTCAGTCTGGGTTCATTTCTCTGCAGGCTTCTGTCCTGCTTTGCTCACTGAATCTTGTCAGAAATAGTTTGTACTTAATAGCTGCAAGTTTTACTGAATTTTCCTTTATTTTGTCATACTTTTTTTATTATTTAAAATGGAGAGCCCTAAAGATTGTAAAACATTTCTTTTTGGTTTTTTTTTTTTTTTCTTTTTTTGTGCTCAGATAGTGAAAATATCCCCATTTCCACCTTATGCAGTGTTCCCAAACACGAGGTGACTCTTGATTTTCCTTCTTTCCATAGTTTGTGCATGGGAGAGAGAACCTTTACCTTATTTTAACCTGGGGAAGGAGTGACAGGGAGAGTTCATACAGAGGTGCATTGGTGTTTTCAAGCAGTTGCTGACACAACCCTAAGGCACAACCCCCCCCCCGTATGAGACCTGTACCTGCTGCAACCTGGCTTAGCCTCGACAGAAAATAAACCACCTGAGAACACCCCAAATTCAGTTTCCCCTCCCTATTCTGGTTCTGCCGTCGTTTCCACTTCCCCTGAGCGTGCAGGAGAGCTCATGTGTGATGTGTGTGTAAATATATTGAACAGATCCAGCCTCTCTCCTGCATTTCTGGAGGACCCTGTGCTGGGCTCTGCTTCCTCTGCCCAGACAGGACCCACAGGGCAGGAATTTGTCTCCAAATGCAGGGATTTGATGGAAAGCACAGAGGAAGGGGCTGTTTCCCCAGAGTGTTTTCAGGGTGGTGCTGGCAGAGCTGCTGCACTCAGCCAGGGCAGGACTGGCTTTGGGGAATGCCAGTGGTGTCCCTGGGCTGGCTGTGGTGTCTGTTCCTTCCCAGCTTGAATTAGGCAGGGATTTATTTTCTGTCCTCTTAGAGAATGTTGGTCCAGGCCCCTCATTTGCAACCTGGAGAGGAGGGTTAAGGTGCCCAGGGAGACTATTTGGGCTGGGTTTCATCACGTTCTGGGTGATCTCAGCAAGGCAAAGTGAGGGCACCTGCCAGGAGCATCCATGGGGATGGGTGTGGGGGTGCTTTGTGCAGTCCCTGAGATCATTTTGCCCTGTGGGGTTGGACCAGCTGGTGCTTTTCGGGGTTCCCCTGCCCTTGCCAAAACCCCTGGTGGGTACTGTTGGCTCACAGGTAGAAGTGATGGTGTTGGTAACTATTCCAAAAGTGTGCTCTGTTTATACTGAGAAGTTTTTTCCAATGTCCTGAAGTTTTTTAGTCTCCTGCTCCTCTGCTTTGACCCTTCTGTACCTCTTCAGCTGTGATTAGCGGGGCAAAACCCGACCCAAGGCTGGGCAAAACCCCACCCAAGGCTTTGCTTCAGGCTTTGGTTTATCTGGGCCTTTCTGGAGGGTGCAAGTGCTGGGTGTGGGCACTGGAGGGCAAAGTGGCTCTGTTTAGAGGCTGGGAGAGAAGCAGCAGCAGCAGCAGCTCTGCCGGTGGGTGGCTGCTTCCCTGATCAGCTTTATTCCTGCTTCCTTCCCAGCAGTGCAGGGAAAGGGGGAACTTCCAAACCTCTGCTGGTCTGAAGGGCAAGGCTGAGTGGAAAGGGTTTAGTATCCTGCATGGAAGTTTGTTAAACTGGCTGGCAACAGTGGAGGAAGGCAGGGAGATGGGGGCTGTTAGGAATATTTGCAAGTTGTACAGCTGGACCTGGAGAATCCTGGGGTGCTGTGGGTTGGAAGGAGCCTGAAAGATGATCTTGTTCCAGCGTGGCAGGGAGCCTCTCACTTGGCCAGCTTGCTCCAAGGCCCATCCAGCCTGATCCTGAACGCTTTGCAGGGATGAGGAGTTCACAACTTGCTGAGAAAAAGAAAAGAACAGCTGATGTTACTGGCCTTGGCTGTCCCTCGGGGGGCGTGCACGTGGCCCCTCTTTGCCACTGTGTGGACCTTGGTGATGCTGCAGCTGGGAGGGAGGCTGATGGAGAGAGGCCAGAATGACCCCAGGGATGGCTGGGGAGGAGATGCTCAAGGGAAGTTCCTCCAGCTCAGGTTGCACCGTAGTTTTGGTTCCCAGTGGGCTCCAGCACTGGGGAAGTTCTTCCTGCTTGTGCCAAACAAATAGGAGGAGCAGAGCAAAGGGGGAGGTCCTGTGTCAGCTGCAACGTGTGCTTGGGTTGAGAGGAAGAGACGAGTAGGACGTGGCCAGTGTGGAGCTTCTGAGGGCAGGGATGGGCTGGTGTGGGAGCCACCCCTGCACCAGTGTCACTGGAACAGGCAGAGAGGGGCGTGGGAGTGTTTTATGAAGGGATGGCACGTGGCTGGAAAGCTGCTTTTGTGTGCAGTGAGGGGCTGGCTGTGCTGGGGAGGGCACTGAGCACCCCCAGGGCTGTTGGCCAGTGGATGGTTCAGGTGGGCCATGGGTTTGATCCCCAGCCTGATGAGCTGGGACAGGCTGGGTCTGGGAGATGAGCACCTGGCACACTGGGGCCGGAATTTGCTTCTCCATGTCTGGCTGTGTCCCAGATGAGTCTGCAGATGGGATGGAGGGCCAGCCCGTGGCCCAGAGTGCTCAGGGAAGCCCCAAACCTGGTCTGTGCAGTTGTGTCCTGTGTGATCAGCCTGTGTCAAACAGATCCTTTGGGGTGAGGGGCTCGGCAGTGACACCGATCCCTGCGGTTCCTGGTGGCTCGTGGAGATCCCCCAGCATCGCCTAAAGCTTGGCACCAGGCTGGGAAATCCCAGGAGCCTTTTCCAAGGGATGCCTCCTGTTTCCAGGACGTGCAGGGAGCTCTCCCAGGCCTGGCCCTGGGGGGATCCCACCCTCTCCTCCTCCCCCAGCTGCCTGTGGTGGGAGCAGGGCAGAGCTGTGTGTCAGCCCCCCCCAAACAGCCCCTCCAGCCCCTCCTGGGTGCAGGTCAGTCACGAAAGTTACCGTGGGGAAGCTCCTGGGGTTGCTCCCTCCCTGGGGAGGCACTCTGTGCTCCTGTAATCCCTGTGTGCCCTGTTCTCCAGCCCTGCCGTGTTCCCACCATCGGCTTCTTTCTCTGTGCATTGTTCTTTTGGTTCCTGTTTTAGCTGCACACGTAGAGTTGCCTTCCTTTGACCGAATGTTCGAATGTGATATATTGTATATTTTAAAAGTATCTACCCTATTTATATACTGTATGTTACTGTTAAATAAATATAAGTTCCATTACCTGCCGGTGGAGTTTTATTCAGTGGGATGCTCCAAACCTCCTTTCCGTGCTCTGCGGAGCAGATCCATCTGTTCCAAACTCACATTCCCTCATTCCTTGCTCCTTCCTCGGGGATTTTCCCAGGAGCAGACCTGGTTTTGGCAAGGACACAGGTGGGCTGAGCACACGGGCAGGATTGGACCATCCATGTCCTGCAGGAGAGACAGGAACAGGCACATTCCCAGCGGGATTTGCAGTGACCCTGGGGTCGGATCATCCAGGCTCTGTTTGATCAATGCTGAGGGAAGTGTTGGCACTGCTGCCCCTGTAAATCAGCTCATTTTACCCCAAAGATTTCATTGGGAACGTGAAGGATATAAATTCTTCCTTCACTTCAGCTGTTTTTCCTGGCTTGCCTGGGGTTGGGAGGGCAGAATCCTCTGTTTACCCAGAAAAAAATGCTATTTTTAGCTCTGGTGTTATTTTGACTGTTTCTGACTTATCAGCTAAGCCAAACCAGCCCCTCAGCAGCCCTTTTACGAGCTTCCTGTCACGCTGTGTGGGCACTTGCAGACAAATTCACCCTCCAGCAGCACCACAACCCGCTGCCCTCTCGATGGCCAGGGAGCAAAGTGACTCCAAAGCCCCAAATCCCACATTCCAGCACCTCACACCCAGGTACAGCAGGAGCTTGCTGAGACCCACCCTGTGATATTCAGCGATGTGGGAAGCAATTCGAGGTCTGAAATGATTCCTTGAGGGTAAATCTGCTGGAGAATGGACTCTGAAGCCCCGAGGAAGCCGTGGAGCCTCGGGCAGTGGGGCTGTGGTGTGACCCTGCCGTGAGTCAGGCACAGCTGATGGGCCCAGAGCCCTGTCAGCCCCTCAGCTGCATAGCCCACCTTGTTTTACCCCGTCCTGGGCCAGTTTTCATTAAATCAAAGGTGGGAAATGGCATGTTCCCAGTGGAAATCCTGGTACTCACTGTTCTTCACACCCAAACAGCCTCAAACCAAAGCTGCTTCTGTGTGACCCCTGTCCAGACACATTTTCCATGAGATCCTGATGGGAGGGGGATGTAGAAACAAAACTAACAACTTTATGGGCTGAGATTTGCCTTTTTAAAAGTTCCCCTGGGCCGTGGTAGGTTTAGGTGGGATATTGGGAAGAAATTCCCCCCCCCCCTGTGAGGGTGCTGAGGGGCTGGGATGGAATTCCCAGAGAAGCTGTGGCTTCCCCATCACTGGAAGTGTCCAAGGCCAAGGCTGGACGGGGCTTGGAGCAACCTGGGCTAGTGGAAGGTGTCCCTGCCCGTGGCAGGGGGGGCAGAATGAGATGATCTTTAAGGTCCCTTCCAAGCCAAATTATTCCACGATTCAGCTCAGGGATTCAGCTTGATCGCTAATTCAAAAAAATCAACCTCGTGTTGTCCTTTCCCAAACTCAGAAGAAGCCACCGGGTTGCCCGATGATCTCAGGCAGGAGGCAGCTGAAGGGGGGCTCTGGGGGTGCTGGGAAGGGCTGTTTTGGGGTGTCAGGGAGGGCTGAGCCCTGTGGTGTGACCGCAGCGCTGGGCTGAACGGCCCCACTCGGGGCTAAGGCACAACAGTTTCCGTTCCGGAGGAGGGGAGAGGACCATGTGACATCCTGCTCACCCAGCGGGGTGGGAAAGGGCTGCTCCAGAAAGAACAGGCTGAAGGGAAAAAAAAAAAAAAGGGTTCAAAATGTGTGAGCCCCCTGGAGCTCCTGTGGCTGGCTGCTGATAGTATAAAGAGGGGAAAATGGTGTTAAATTCAGGGCTCCTTCAGGGCTCTCTCTGCGTGGGGTGCAGCAGAAGTGGAGCTGGTTGAGGAGTTGGGGTCCCAAGCAGGATACTGGGTTAATCTCGTTCGCTCTGGGCTGCTCTGCTGGGTTGTTCCACACTGTCATGCTCTCTGGGCAGTGGAATGTGTGAGCTGGGGATCCCTGAGCTGGCTCCAGTCACTGCCCAAAGCAACAAAGTGGTTTTTCGGCTGTGATTAACCCAAATGAGCCCAGCAGGTCCACCATGATCTGACCTGGACACCCAGGGCAGGCTCCAGCTCCTTTCTTTTCTCAACTTACGCTACAGGACTGGAAAAAAAAAACCAAAAAACACCTTTGCAAGTGGCTCAGAGCACCCTGGGCACGACCCTGGGCTAGAAATCACAACGGGAACCAGTGGCCAAGTCCTCGTTCATCCCCCTGCGCTCCCCCCATCGCTGTTCCTGCTTCTGCTCGGGGCAACTTCCCTCTCCACAAGGTCTGGGCTTTCCCAGGATGGGGGAGATGGGGGCTGGAGCCTCTGTCAGGCCTTGGGGGGCCCCTGCCATGGCTTGGAGCCCCCTCACTGCTCATTTGGGTGCTTGTCACAACCGTCCTGTGCCTCCCCCCTGAGCCTCAAGAGCTGCAGCTCAGTCCAACCGCATGCCTGGCTGCTTTGGGGATGCACAGCCAGTTCCTCGGAGGAAAACCAACACCAAACAGGATACACCCGCTGCTGTGGGCAGGGATTTCGCTTCATCCAGTGCTCCTGGTGGGTCCACATCCTACATTTGCCCAGAGAAGCTGTGGCTGCCCCATCCCTGGAAGTGTCCGAGGCCAGGTTGGACAGGGCTTGGAGCAACCTGGGATAGGGGAAGGTCTCCCTGCCCATGGAAGGGGGTAGGTCTGGATGGGCTTTAGGGTCCCTCCCAACCCAAACCATTCCAGGGTTCTGTGACCCCCTGGCCCTCACTGCTCGATCCCCACAGCCTTCCCTCCAAGGGCTGCCTCACTTCATCCCCATCTGGCTCCCACTGCTGTCACAACGCGGGTGTAAAGCCCTAAATCAGCTGCGGGGACTCAGCAGTCGGTAAGAAAGATCAAAGGACACCCTCGTGTGCCCAAGGGGATGCCCCAGGACAGGCACACCTTCCCACAGCCGTGGCCACCCGAGCCACAGGCGGGCCCCGCTTTGCTGCTGAGCAAAACCCTTCCCGAAACTCCGGGCTGGGCCGTGTCCCCTCCGGCGAGCGGCTCTCGGTGCCCCAAGCGGGACCCACTTCCTCAAATGCTCCGAGCAGAGCGTGGGGAGCCCCGGGCAGCGTGTCCTGGGTGGGCTGGGACCGCGTCCTGCGTGGGCTGGGACCGGGCTGCCTTGTCCCCACAGGACGGGGGGCAGAGAGGGGGAACACGCCGAGCATCACCCTGAGCATCATCGGGGCAGCCCGAGCGGAGCCGTGCGGGGAAGCAGGGGCAGGAAGGTACTTTTATGGGGTTGATCTCGGCGGCTGTCGCAGGGAGGAGGAAGTTCTTTGGCAAATCAAGCCCCGCCGAGCTGTTGCTCTTCGTGGGGGGATCAGCCCCCCGTGCGGGATCCCCACGGGACCGTCGGGGCTGCGGCTCAGCCCGTCTCCTCAGCAAGCCCACCTTGGAAAGAAAAAGAGCCCTTCCCGGTCCAAAATGTCCCTCAAGCTGCCACGGAACTGGGATTTCAACCTGAAAATGGACGCTGCTAAAATAGGTACCGCGGGGTGTTTCTTCTGTGCCGGGGTCAGGGGCAGGGACACGCCAGGGGCTGTGGGGGTGTCTGTGGGGGTGTCTGTGGGCAAGCCCGGCTGCGATTTCACCCGCGGCTTTGGAGGAAGGGACCTGGCCCTCAGCCGCTGCTGTTCCAGCCAGTGGATGCTTCGCAGGTTGATTTGCAAATGATTTGCAAGAAAGTGATTTGCGAAGCTTCCCCCCCCCCCCACCCCGAGGGACGCTGTGGGAGCAGGGCCGGGGCTGTGGGGACAGGGGGGGACCCGGCGAGGTGGGGCTGCTGCCCCTCCCAAAACCCAGTTTCGATGGGGAGGTTTAAAACACAGGGGCTCGTTCTGCCGGCCAGGCCTTGCAGGGCTCTCATCCACGCGTGGGAACCACTCGGGAACACCTTTGGGAAGGCGTGTGGGATCCCTGCGTGGGCTAAAGTAGCCAGACTCGGCTCAGGCACCTCACGCTGGATTTGTGCCCCCGCAGAGGTTTGGCCCAGCTGGTCTCTGCCAGGCTCTGCCTCCTCCCTGCTCAGACAGATTCCAGGGTTGACCTGCCTGGATTTTCCTGCGAAGTCGTTCAGGTTTCTGCCCACTTCTCTGGGAGAGGCCAAGCCCTTCCCTCCACACAGAGCCCCAGGTGAAGGGGCGCAGCTGTGACTGGGCTGGGGACACCCAGGGATGGGCAGGAGGGGACCCTGGGCGGCCCAGAAACTCGAGGAGGATAAAGAAATCCCCACACAGTTATCACAGAAGCATCCTGGACTCCTGCATTGCCCATTCACAGGATAATTCATACTTTTTTCCTCCAGAGGCTCTGGAGAAATGGGTAAAGTCAATCAGCAGCTCAGAAAAAAAGGCCAGGGGACACCGAGCCTGCTGGGGAGTGAAGGGTGGAGACGGGACAGAAGCTTGAACTCGTGTTGGCACCAGGAATTTCTTTTTTTTTTTTTTCCCAAGAAAATCTGCTTGTGATGAAATTCCTGGTGCTTTTTGCAGCCTCCAGCTGCTGTGAGCTGCTGGATGAGGGTGTCTGTGCGTATCTCCAGGGGTGCTGCGACTTTACTTGTGGAAATGTAGTGTCATATTTGCAAATGTTTGCTGAGGAAACTGCAAAGCTCTTTATGTCAATTGGGATTTCACTGTGAAACCTCCTGTAGCCCTTTCACTGGTTTTTATTCCAAGTCCCCACTGTCCCTCCTGCAGGGCCAGGAGCAGGGAGGGCTCTTGGCCAGCACAGGGTCCGGAGCAGGAGCCAAATTGTCCATGTGGGCACCAGGGTGGCACCTCCTGCCATTCCTCCTGCAAGTCCCCTCTGGCATGGCTCCTCTTTCTGGGGAGTGGGCAGCAGGACAAGGACACCCTGCTGTGGCCAGTGCCAGAGCTGGAGGAAGAGGGAGGATGTTTTGGGAGGAAATGTTCAGCCTTAGAGGTGGTTGCCACAGGAAACGCTTTTGGGGCACCGCGTTGGCTCTTGGTGGCTCCTTCCTGCTCCGTGAGAGCACAGAGGAGAGCAGGGCTGAGGGTGCAGGGCTTGGTGGGGGGAAGGAGGGGTTGGGTTGGGCTGGACCAGGCTGGGGAGAGCCTGGGGAAAAAGCTTTGTGCCCACCCCACCTAAAATCTTGAGCTGGGCATCACACCTGGTTATCTGAGCTGGTTATCACAAATTAATTGGATATCACATCTGAGGTGGGCGTCTCACCAGCCACAAAAGGCAGAGAGAGAGACTTGTGGAAGTGGTGAGGAAGGACCCCCAGCCTCGGTGATTCTGGTTCTTTAAGTGCAGAGAAGTTTCCACCGGGCAGAAAAGCCTCGTTTTGTGCAAAGCCAAGGCCCCAGAGCAGAGCCCTCCCCACATCCCCCTGAGGTGGGGCTGGGCAGTGACACCTCTGGGGAGGAGGCAGAAATAGCAAAACTGCTCTTCTGGCCTTCAATGGGCCCAAGTTCGGGCAGAGCTGCCCCGTGTAGAGGGAAAACACGGCCCCACGTTCAGGTGGGGGCACAAGGATGGGCACAAACACGGCTAAGCACAGGCCTCCAGCTGCACCTTGAGCCTGGAAGGGCTGATTCTGAGGAAAAGGGACCCCAGGGGACCCCTCTGAACCCACACTCCTGATGGACCTGGGAAAGGCTTCAAGGAGGGAGAGAATGAACCAAATTTCCAGCAAGGATGGACAATTTAAGCTCCAGGCTGAGAGCAGAGGCAGCAGCACCCACTGGCTGCTTCCTTTCCATCTGCAGCCCCTGATGGGCTTAGAGGGAGGTTGATATCTCCCACAAAGGGTAGAAAACCGTTGCATTTTTCATAAAAATCCCAACATTTCTCCTTCCAAGCCTTGTGCCACCAGAGTATCAGCACTGCTGGGCTGAGCTCTTTGGGGAAGGCCGGACACGGAGACGGATGGAGCAGCTCCCTGATTTCCACCCGTGTGAGTGGGTGTGAGTTAAGGACCCTCTGAGCTGAACTGCAACAGGTTCACTTTGGAATAAGCCCCCACAGGAGGCAGGGAGGGCCCTGGGGATCATTCCCCAAAAATCCTTCATCCCCAGGAGTCTGCAGCAGCCACAGGACATGAGGGGATGTGATTTATGGAGGACAGTGACGATGCTCCCGAGGACTTTGCTGGGAATCACTAATATTTAGGAGATCTGAGTAATGCAGATGTTTTGGCAAGGAGCAGAGAAGGTGCCAGAGCTGGAGCAGCAATTTGGAAACCCCTTTTGGGTTTTTCATCAGGGTAATCCCCAGTACCAGCACTTTTCCGGGGGAGCTGGTTGGCAATTCCCTTTGGGAGGTCCCTGCTTCCACCCTCATCCTCTGCAGGGCCATACTGAATGTGCAGCATCCTCGTGGCACTTCGAAGGCCGATTTTGGCATTTACAACCCTTTTTTGGGATCTCTGGGGTGGCGATTTGCAATCCTGTGGCAGGTTTGTAGTAGGGGGTGAGCTCAGGATGCCTTACCCAGCGGGAAGGGGAAACACAGGGGGTTTCTTGCTCTGGGGGATTTTGGAAGGGGGAGTGGGGACACATCTGAACTGCAGCACCCCCTGGAGCACCTGCCCTGCTCAGCCCAAGTGTTCTCAGGCTGGTGCTCCCTGGGGGTGTCTATGCCATGTGCCACCTGCTCAGGTGTCCCCAGTCCCCAACACCACAAGAAAACAACAGACATTTTAAATATGCACCTTTGTTCAGGCTCTCCTTTGCCCTCAGGCCCAGGCCAGGGTTCCTGGGTGCTCACATCTGACACAGCTCTTGCAGTTCTCTGCCCCACTGGCCATCGTGGGGAGAAGAGGGTGTCTGGAGGCAGAGATTGTTTTCACCCTGCAGCCGTAAATGCTGACTCTGCCTGTCTGGGTTGGCACTGGGGGGCTGCAGTGCCCGGTCCAGAGGCAAAAATCCCTTCTGGAAATGACCACTCCCAAGGGATTTGCTGTCACAGAGGCATTTGGAGATGGCACATTGTGCCTGGCACCAGTGGGGCTCCTCTGTGTGATGCAAACAGGGGGCAGGAACGCTGCTCTGCCCAGTGGCAAATCCACACAGGCACTTTTTCCCTCCTTGGAGACTTTCCAGTCCCAACAGTGTGAGATCTGCCCCGTTGGGAACACCGGGTTCTCCCAGAGCAACTTCCTGGCGGATTTTCCCAGCCAGGCCGGGTCACTCTGCTGGGGTGGGTAGGAAAAAACACACGCTCCCATTTAAAAAAAAAAAACAACAACACACAAAAAAAAACCAAAAACAAAAAAAAACCAACCAAAAAAAAGGCTAATGATTTTCTTCTCACTTGCAAGACAATTACTCCCACGCAGGAAAAAGGAAGCACACCCTGACAGATACTGCAGCCACTTCCTTTGAATGCTCGAGCCAGTTCGCTCGGGGCCGAGAGAGCCGCTGTCCCTGCTGGCTGCTCGTCTGTCCCCCGTGTCCCCCGTGTCCCCCGTGTCCCCACTGTCCCATCCCACCCCTCTGTGTCCCTGGCAGCCCGATCCAGGAGCGTGATGAGCGGGGACCGCCCGGGCTCCCCCAGCGCGCTGGAGCGGCCGCTGAAGCTGGGCTGGCTCAAGAAGCAGCGCTCCATCGTCAAGAACTGGCAGCACAGGTACTTCGTGCTCAAGGGCCAGCAGCTCTACTACTACAAGGACGAGGACGATGCCAAACCACAGGTAGGATGAGGCCACTGGGCTTTCTGCTGGTTCTCACAGTCCCGCTGGTGTTGGGAAATTCAGGCTGAGAGAACTGGGGTGGCTCAGCCTGGGGAAGAGAAGCTTCAGGGTGACCTAATGGTGACTTCCTGAAGGGAGCCTGAAGAGAGGAGGGGGAAAGACTATTTGCAAGGGTTTGAGGTGACAGGACAAGGGGGAATGGCTTCAAGCTGACAGAGAGGAGATTTAGATTAGATATTAGGAAAAAGTCTCCCCTGTGAGGGTGGGCAGGCCCTGGCACAGGTTGCCCAGAGAAGCTGTGGCTGCCCCATCCCTGGAAATGTCCAAGGGCAGGTTGGAGCAACCTGGGAGAGTGGAAGGTGTCCCTGGCCGTGGCAGTGGGTAGAATGAGATGAGCTTTAAGGTCCCTTCCAACCCAAACCATCCCATGATTCTACGGTTCTGTGAAATGGTTTGTGATTTGTCTGGAGTTGGGTATCAAAGGAGTTTTCTGCCTCTGGGCAGCAAGAGAGATGAAAGATCCTGATCAGGAACTTCATCTATTCCCTGAAATTCTTCGGGTGCCTGCAAGCCCTGCCGGGGTCTGGATCCCCCTGTGCCCAAGAATTGGGGTGCTGGGAGGAAAACAAACCAGTCAGCAACTCCCAAGCTGTTACCCTTTCCCCAGAGAGGATAGCTGAGGAGAAAAGCTGGGGAGAAGAGCTCAGTTCCCCACTATTTTCCTGGCAGCAGGTGCAGCACTGGGTGCACAAGGGGATGGGAGCTCTGGGAGAGGTGCCAGCCCTGCTCTTGGTGGGAAAGGCACCTGACAGGATGTCTGTAGGAAAAAACAGCAGGACTTGCAGCACAGCCTGGCTGTGAGGATGAGCTCAGATGTGAGGATGAGGCCAGAGCTCAGGGCGGGGCTGAGGGCTGGGCGAGGGCCAGCCAAGGGCAGCTGCTTCCCTGGGACCTCCTGCCGTGGGAGAAGCAGCTGGAAGGGAAGGAAATTTCCATCTCTCTGTCCTCTGGGTTTGTATCCCAGCCCAGCCCCATCCTCAGTGCTGCAGGTGCTGCCCTGGCCCACCCTGCATGGCTGGAGGGACAAGGCTGGAAACCTGCTGAGCACTCTGGCTCAGGGCATTTCTGGTGCTTTTTGGGGCCCTCAGGAGAGCACAACAATCCTTTGGACACAACTGGGGTGTGATCATTCACGTGGGCAGGATTTGAATGTCTGTACCACTGCCCAGAGCCTGCAGCCCCCTCTGACAGCACCAGCCCACCCTTGGACCCCTGGGAGCACCATCCCACCCTCAGCCCCTCCGGGCTCCAACAACCCTCTGTCCACCCCACACAAACCAGTTCTTAGGGAATGCATCACTCTACACCTGCCTGGAAGAAATCCTCAAATTTCCCGAATTGATATGGATAACTTTTTAGTTTTTCATTTGTTTTTCCAGCATTGTAACTTGCTCTCTGAGCATCCACCGTCTTTTCCTCGTCTGGAGAAATTCCAAGGAAAAGTCCTGCCTCCTCCCCTGTAAATGGGGTGTGGGAACAGGAAGTGCTGGGAGAAGCTGATGGCTCTTCCTGGCACTTCTGGCAGCTCTGGCCATGACCCTGGGGCAGTTTGAGCCCCTTTGATCCCGTCAGTGATACCGATGGATCCATCAAAGATTGTGATGGACAGATCAAAGATTCTGATGGATGCAGCTCCTGGAGTCTGAAATCACCGAGAAACTTAATTTCTGAGGCACAGCCTCATTTCCTGCCCCTCGAGGCCTCTGGGGCTGACTCAGCCCAGCCCCTCCACCAGCCCCCACAGCCAGGGGAGAGAAGGTCCAACAGAATTTGGCCGATTTCCACTTTAATTTTTAATTTCCCATCCCTTTTCTTCTTTTCCTCTACTCCTTTCCTGCCAGCTTTGGGTTGGTTTTCAGGTTTAGGTGATGGTGTGTTAAAGGAACAGTTTTCCTGCTCCCTCACAGCAGAAAGAGGATCCTCTGTGGTTTTGCCAAGTCCCTTCTCCTTTGTTCTCTCTCCCTCCACTTCCCATAGGGGCTAAAAAAGCATGAGAATGGAGAAAAAAAGAAAGAGCAAAGGAAGCATTTTTTTTATTCTGAGAATCACTTCATTGGAAAAACTGTCATTTAAGAAGTGGCCCTTATTGTTTGAAAAGCCATTCTAGTCTGTCTATCTATCTATCTATCTATCTATCTATCTATCTATCTATCTATCTATCTACCTATCTATCAAATATATGACATATAGCTCCTGCAAGCTGTTTGAAAGCAAGAATTCCACCCTCAGTGCTGGCACAGGTTGGTGTGGCCTCGCAGAGGTGGGACACAGGTATTTTCAGCCCCTGCTCTGCTCTGTCCTAGGGCTGCCTGTCCCTCCAGGGAAGCACCATCAAGGAGGTGGCCAGCAACCCAGAGGAAGGAGGCAAATTCATCTTTGAAATCATCCCAGGTGAGGAAGCCTCTCTCCTTTTTGTTGCACACTTTTGGGCCGGTCTGTTCACCCCCAGTCACTCAGGCGAGTCTTTTTCCCAGTCCTTCTGCTCCCGCCTTTTTTCCACAGTGCTGTTTCCTGTGAAGACAAATATCCTACTTTTAATATTGAGGGCTGGAGCAGGGCCCTGCGTCAGTGCCCATGGTGAGAAGAAGCCCTGCCAAGCTGCAGAGTGCAGCAGTTTCTGTTCCCTCCTCGCAAACCTTCCCCAAGTGCGACGTCAGAGCTCTGCTTCCTTCGCAGCCGAGGAGTCGGTGACGGGGAAATCTGGAACTGGAGTCAGCCGGCAAAGAAAACAGCAAGAATGTGTCTCTTCTCCTCCATAAAGGATGCACAAATCTTCTTTTTTTCTTGCAGGGGTGGCTGGAGAGCAGCCCCGGGCAGGGCAGGACCCCTGCGTGCTCATGGCCAGCTCCCAGAGCGAGATGGAGGAGTGGGTCAAATCCATCCGGCGCGCACTGGGCTCGGTGGCAGGAGGTAAAGGGGAGCAGGGGCAGCTCTGGGAGGGGGGGGCTCCTGCTGCCCTGTGGGCTGGAAGCACTTCTGGGTGAGGATTTCAAGGCTGGGCTCACAAATCCTTGGCACAGGGAGCGCCCTCGAAAGCTGGGGCAGACCCTGGTGCTGGGGCTGCTGCAAACACAGGCAGTGCTGAGGAAAGGGCAGCCAAGCATGAACGAACATTTCTGGGCTGGTTTCATCTTCTTTTGCCAACTTCCTCGTTGACCTACTGACCCTGAAAAAGTTGTTCTTGAAAACAACTCCCATTCAGGGATAAAGTGCTGAAAAATCCTGCCTTTCACCAGCCAATCTCCTCACCTTGCTCTGCTTTTCTTCCAGCTTTTCTTGTTCACCCCAGCCTTTCTGCCCCCATTTTCTCTCCAGCCTGCCCTGGGCCACACACTCAGGCATGATCCCTTCAGCCCCAGGTCTTTCCTTCCAGCCCCCAGATCCTCTTCCAGGCCCCCAGCCATGCAGTTAATCCATTGTAAAATTGCAGTCAGGGAATTATAAAGCATGGATGGATCGGAAAGGATCACACTGTAAATTTGAAACCCCAAAAGAAGCAGCAAAGGTCACTCCAGCCACTTTTCCCATCAGGATGAACCATCCAGACTTTTCCTATAAGGATGAACTCCTATAATAACTCCACATCTGATCCCTACTTGAATTTAGGAGGCTGTTGGTTCCTTCCAGAGAGATGAAGTGACTTTATATAACAGAAAATGTACATTTATAGTAGCACAGACACCCCTGAGGACAGCAGAGAGGTCAGGGACTGTGGAGCTGCATTTTAGGTGAATACCCAGGTTAACAGACCCCAAAACTCACACTTCAGGTTTTTGGCTTCAGTGTGAGCTGAGGCAACACGAGGTTTTAGAGCAACCCACAGTGCAAGGGAGGTTTTGGCAGCCCTGTGACCCAGCCTGTTGCTCACCAAGAAACAGAGAAGCTGCAGAGTGTGAAGAAACAGCAAAAGCATGTCCAAAATCTTGGAGGGTTTTGCAGGGCTGGTTGTCACCCTCTGACACCGGGGTGGTGTCCCCAGATTAACAAATCTGCCAGCCTGCAGTCAAATAACCAAATCATTATCAGCTACCAAAGCAGAGAGGCCAAAAAAAAAGAAAAAAAAAAAAAGATATTTGCTTTTCCTATGCACAGTGTCAGGTTTATATTCTTTATTTAAAAGTGTAAGCCAGTGATAAACGAAAAAGCCCCATGACCAGGCAGGTGCTGACAGGCCTTGTGGTTCCAGATGAGGGTATTTTTACCTGCACTTTCCTGGGCTGGAGGATGCACAGGAACTATTCAGCCTTCAGAGCACAGAGTGGACACATCAAGGCACTGCTGGGGCACAGATGTGATAGAGGACCAGAGGACCATGTGCCATTAATATCCCAGAGCCAGCTGGAGCTGGGGGCTGTCTGCCCTTACCATGGCCCAGGCTCCGGGGAGGAAGAGCTGGGATGAAGGCTGCTGCCTTCCCACCACCCTTTGCTGGGAGTTCAGGAGGAAAAAGCCATTTCTCCAAAGGAAAGGTACCACCCTCTGTGGAACTCTGCTGTTCCTTTGCATGGGGGAGCTTCTGGAGGGGAAGAGGGAAAGAGAGCAACTAGATCAGTGAGAATTCCAGCTCCAGATCCGTTCTTATTTCTGAGCTTTTTATGTCTTTCCTTCCCTCCCTGTGCCCTGCTCCTGTCTCCTCCTGTATCAGGACCCTGCTTCCAGGCAGGCAAACCCCAAGGCTCACTGCCTGGCTTTAATCCTTTCAGGAACTGTGAATTATCTGGAGGAGGAACAACGTTTTGTTTCGCTGTCATTTCTTCGGGAAATAAGTTCTCCTTTCCGTGGAACTTTGTCTCAGCAAAGGCTTTTGCAGAAACCTCTCTGGGTTCGAGTGTAGGTTTAAAAAGCCTGCAGACTCTTGGTGTGCCCTGTGCTGTCAGAGCAGCAGGTGCTGCTGGAGCACTTGCAGTGACCCCCCTTGGGTGGGTGCTGAGCCTTCAAACTGAATTTTGGGCCCCTCTGAGGAGCCTTCAAGCTGAATTTTGGACCCCTCTGAGGAGTCTTTGAGCTGAGTTTCGGGCCCCTCTGACCGCGTGTCCTCTCCCCAGCGGTGTTTGGGCAGCGCCTGGCAGAGACCATGGCCTACGAGCAGAAGTTTGGGCAGCCCCAGGTGCCCATCCTGGTGCAGAAATGTGCCGAGTTCATCCGGGAGCACGGGCTGAGTGAGGAGGGGATTTTCCGCCTGCCCGGCCAGGACAACCTGGTCAAACAGCTCCGCGACGCCTTCGACGCCGGGGAGAGACCCTCCTTCGACAGGTAACGCTGGGGCCCCCTCTCCCGCCCCCAAATCCCGGGGCAAACAGCCAGTCTGACCCCCCTGCAGTGCCCTGCACCCTCCAGAAGGGCTTTTGGTCAACATTCAGCAGAAACCACGGAGGGAGGCACAGGCAGAGTTGGGGGCTGCTGAGGTGAGATTCGTGCAAATAAAGGAAAGCATTTACGGGATCACAGGACTTGCTGGGCTGGAAGGGACCCACGAGGACCATGGAGTCCAACCCTTAGCCCTGCACAGGGCAGCAAGTAGGATTTGCAGGAGCAGCCTAGGAAGGAGCAAAGGGAAGAGCCTGCAGCGCCCATCAGCTGAGGGTTTAGAGAAAGGAGAGCAAAGAGAGGATCCCAAATGAGCTCAGAGCACACCCTGATGCACAGCAGAAGTTATTCCTCTCCCTGCCAGCCCCCAGCCATGATATTTTCCTCCTGCTGCTTTTCCCTACACCACCACACAGAGATGTGAGAGATTTTTGCTGCTGCAAGGCAGGTCAGGCCCCCCTGACCCTCTTCCTCTGCAGGGCCAAGAGGAAATGGAGAACTCCCAGAATCTGGGAGAGCTGCCTGGCCCTGCTCGAGGGTCCTGGAGAGGCTTTGGAGAGAGACATTTGCAATTGCTGCCTCTGCCATGGCCTGTGCAAAGTGAGAGGAGGAGGGTAAAGCCCTGGTGCTTCCCTTCCCAAAGGGATCCTAAAGGGATGCAGCTGCCCCTCAGGTGCCTCCCTGTTTCCAAGGGAGCTTCCCACCTGCCCCACCTGAACCCCTTGGGTTTGGCCTCCATTCCATAAGGAATTCCATCCCTCAATTCCCACCCTGTCCTGTTCACCTGTGCTGCCCTGGGGCTTCACCTGTGCTGCCCTGGGGCTTCACCTGCCAGCTTGTGCTGGTGAAATCCATGCTCCCAGACCTGGAATGATGGAAAAGTGGGTCCTGCCTTTGCACAGCACCGAAAGTGAGGGGTTTGGCTGAATTCCTGCCCTGTCCTGCCCACCAGGAGACAAGCAGTGCCCAGGCTGCTGCTGTGTGTGAGGAGGACACTGGCCCTGGGGATGCCCTCCCTGGGCAGAATTTGGGAGCTGCTCCCTATGGCAACACCTGAGCTCTGAGAGCTGGGATGTTCCTGGGAGGGGAGCCCCAAACCCAGGAGCTTCCCTGGATTTTTGTGCAGAACTCCTTGTCTAAGTGGTGTGCAGGGGCCTCCTCTATTCACCAGTCCCTACCATAAAACTTGTCCTGCTTTAATCCAGTTTTGTTAGGAGAGATCTTTGACCTAAATCCCACTGCAAGTCAGAGCTGGGGAGGGCAAACAGATAGGCACTAAAAAACGTGGCTTCAGAGCTGTCCAGTGGGTGAAGAAAGCTGATTTTAGGTTCACAGTGTGAAGGGGAGAGATGGAGACAACAGCACCTGAGCAAGAGAGGAGCCTGTGTTGTGCCAGGGGCAGCTGCTGCGGCCTTGGCTCCTGCTTTGCCCCAAATCGTGATGGAGCAGGCAAGGAAAGGAACTTTGTGCCAGGGCCCAAGGGCAGGGAAGGGCAGCTGGGTAGAGCTGACACAGTGACTGTGCCTGCTCAAAACTCGCTCTTGGGAGAGAACAGGAACCCCTTGTACTGAATTTCTTGCTATCCCAGCTCAGACATTGAGACCTTCCCGACCCATGGTGGTGAAAACCTCCTCCAAGCCTTCATTGTCCTACCAGCTGGGGCCATTCCCTGGTTTGGGGTGCCCTGTGGATCCCCCCCACCCCAGCTTGCTCTGCTCTCCCCTGCGCCCACATCTGTGCAGGGAGCTCAAACAGAGCCTTGGGGCAGGCTTTGCTCCCCTGCTGGTACCTCCTGGGGCTGAGTTTCCCCTGAGGGACCCTGTGCACCCTTGCAGGGACACGGATGTTCACACTGTGGCCTCCCTGCTCAAGCTGTACCTGCGGGAGCTGCCGGAGCCCGTCGTGCCCTGGAGCCAGTACGAGGATTTCCTGCTCTGTGGGCAGGCACTGGATGCTGATGAGGCAAAGGTAGAGAGATGCTTTTGTTTTCCCCCTCCTGGCCTTAAAACCAGCTGTGTTTCGGATGCAGGGCTTTGTGGGGTGGAGGTGCTGGTGCATGTTTAGCTGGGCTTTATCAGCTTGGGGACCTTTGGGAGAAGAAGGACAAAAAGAAAAAAATTAAAAACTCTCCCAAACCCAGTGGGGTTTCTCAACAACAGTCCCTGCCAGGACCCTGCTCCATCTGGGAACCCTCGACTCCATCTCCTGGAGCTACCCCTGCCCTTCCTCCTGCCCTGCCCTGCGTGTCTGATGTTCCCATGGTCTCCCTCCACTCTTCCCTTGCTGGAATTCCTTCTGCTCAATCCCTTTCTGTTCTTCAATCTGTTATCCCAGAGGTGTCACTGTCATTCCTGACAGGCTCATCCTGGGCCAGCAGCAGGAATTCCCTCCTGGAGCAGCTGGAATTGGCTCCACCAGACAGGGGAAGCTTCCAGCAGCTTCTAAGAGAAGCCACCCCTGTAACCCCCTGCCCCTACCAAAACCTGGCCAAAGAAACCCACTCCAGGGAAACACCCCAAATGACAATGAAAGCACACAGGCCAACACCACAGATCTGCTCAGCTGGGAGCTCTGGCAACTGCAGTTCTCAGGTGTTTTCCAGGGCAAATGTTTCTTGGAGGGTTGTTCCACCTCGGGATCTTTGGGGTCAACAACGTCCTAAATGTTTATACACAAGAAACTCAAGGGGATGAGGCAGTTGATGAGGAGATCAGCCCTTTGCAAAGAGCTCCTGGCTGCAGGGGACCCTGCTCCTTCCTTTGCTGCTGTGGCCATGGGCTGCCTCTCCTTGCTGTGCTCCTCCCTGTCCCTGTCTCCTGATGGAGAAATGGGACTTCCAAGGAGAGCAAATGACAAGAGAATTGTAATATCCTGGAGTTGCCAAGGAGGGGGAAAGACCTGTGATATCATCAAGCCCAACCATCAGCCAGCACCACCATGTTCACCCCTAAACCACGTCCTCACGTGCCACATCCACGTGTTTTTTGGGCATTCCCAGGGATGGGCTCTGGGAATCACCAAGAGGCAGGAGCGTAACGAGGGTGGATGGAGTGGCCAAGAGCCGTTCATGAGTCCAGGGGTGTCTGTGAATCTTTCCAGAACTGTTCCTTTGCTTGCCTTTAGGGCCATCAGGAGCTCCTGAAGCAACTGACTCTCCTTCCCAGAGACAACTACAACCTCCTCAGCTACATCTGCAGGTCAGTGCTGTGTGGACAGCTCGGATTTGCTCTTGGGGAGCAGAGTTGTCACCCCAAAGGCCAAAGTTGCCTCCTCCAGGCAGAAAGAAGTCTTCTAAAGCCATGTTTTGGTTCCCATTGAGTCACCAGATCCTGACTCCTGCAGGGGGAGAATTTGAGCCACGGGGATAAACACCTTGACAGTGTTTGAGCATAAATCACTACCCTAAAACTCACTTACAAATCCCTGGGAGTTAAAACCGGGTGTAGTTTTCCTGGACAAAACCTGGTGCACCAAAACTTGTGGGTTTCACCCAGCCTGGCTGGGTTTATTCTGAGGTTTACTTGGGGGGGTTTCCCTTCCTTTTTGGTTTGTTTTGGAGGTGAGCAGCTCATCCCATGGGGGGTTTTATGCTGATACCAGTCAGGCCCAGCTCCAGTTCTCTGTTCTAAGGTATTTCTGTCCTTGTGACTGAGAGGAAGAGCTGGAGGATCAGAAAAAGACCAGGATTTTATACCAGTGGGTGTGAAAGGCTTTTCGCAGCCTTCCTCCTCTGATGGCAAACATTTCCCCCTGAATTCTGGCAGGTTTCTACACGAAATACAGTTGAACTCCAGTGTCAACAAGATGAGTGTAGATAACCTGGCAACAGTGATTGGAGTGAACCTCATCAGACCCAAGATAGAGGATCCTGCAACTATTATGAGAGGTAAAAGGGACTCCTGGGATAACTGGCACTGGAGCACCTGGCATGCTGGAACGCTCAGGTGCATCCAAAGTCTTGAAAATGCAGTTTTTCTGTGGATGGACCGGTGGATATCAGCCAGAAACTGGCCTGGGCACAGAAAGAACAGCAGAGCAGAGCAAAGCCATGTGTTACTGGCTGTAAAGGTGTCTATGGTGACAAAAACCACTCTTTATTCTCTCCAGAGAGCTCAAACAATTCAGGAATTTGGTGAGGTCATTTCTGTTGCTTTAGAGCAGGAAGGTGTCAAATCCTTCTGGGAGAAACAAAGGAAACCCAGAGAAATTAGTGTTTAGCTGAGCCAAACTGTAACCCCGTGGGCAGGGACAGATGTAACAGAGCTGATAAAAGAAAAGTTATAAGGCCAAAGGCTGCTTTATTCTACAGACCTCACATGCAAATTATGCAGATATTCATACACCCTATACCTGGGCTTGGCTGTTGAGCCAAAGGGGATCAAATCCATATCCTACTCTTGCTGTTAATAGATATATAAAAATAATGTCTAAATATTAATATCTATAATTACATAATAATATCTTACAAATATGGTATAATTACACCAATAAATATATAATAAGAGGTTGATATAAAATAAAGGGCAATATCAAAATCTCCCCCTCTACTTGGCTTTATGCTCCTTCTCCTCATCTTCACCTGCAGCTCCATTTCAGGCACCAGAACCTCCCAGTGTGGGTGAAGGAATCCCTGTGTGCTGGGTTTGCCCCTGACAGTCTCTCCTCCCTGCAGGCACTCCCCGGGTGCAGAAGGTGATGACTGTGATGATCAGCGACCACGAGAACCTCTTCCCCCTGTCCAAGGACGTGCCACTCTCCCCGTCTGCCCCCCAAAATGACAAGAAAGCCCCTGTCCCTCGCAGCTCTGTGGGCTGGGGGGCTGCAGAGGACCCTGCCGTGCCCAGGGCCGTGATCCAGAGGAGAATGGTAAGGACAGATCCCCGGGGAAATAATCACCCCCATGTTTATTAAGTGTGTGATTAATTACGGCGGGTTCTGACAGGTCAGCGAGCCACTAAAAGCACTTGCTGGTAAAAGGGGGAAGAGCTGTATCTGTCAGCTCTGGAATATTTACATCAGGTAAATGATGCAGATAAATTTTCCACTTTCCTGTGGAAAATCTACTGTCCTGAGAAAAATGAAAATTCCCAATGCTTTTCATCTAAACATCTGAACAGATGAAACCTTTTCAGCTCAGGCTGGTGAAGGCAAAACACTGAGGATTAAAGGCTTTCCCCAGAAGGAATCACTGCAAAAAATCCTTCTTAATGGGAAGCAGGGTCCAATCTAAAATAATTTTAATGGCAAACTGTGGCCGTGTTCAAATGTGGCTTTTGGAGGTCTTGCAGTGCCAGCAGTGGCTGCAACCTGTCTGCTGCCAGGGCAGGGCCAGCCCCTCCTAACGCCGTGCTCTGCTTTCCAGAGGGATGACCCGAATCCCAGCGGTGCCCCTGGACCAGCTGCGAGCTCAGGGGAAGACAAGGAGCCCAAAGATACCCTGGGAACGTGGAAGATGGAGCCAAGGAAAAGAACTCAGACTTTACCCAACAGGAAATCTTTGCTGGCAGCGGCTGCCCCGGGGGACAAAGGCAGCCAGGAGAAAAGGGATGTGTTCGCCAGTGACTTTTGGAAAAGCTCCCCCGGGAGCAGCTCCCGCCCCGTGCTCGGCGATGGACACAAGAGAACGTTGTCTCACGATCTTTTTAAGCTGCTCGACCTCCACCGGGCTGCGACCTGCGACAACATTCCCCCCTCCCCTCCCGAGAGCGGGGACGGCTCCGGCTCCAGCCCCAGCCCCTGCAGCAGCATCTCCGATAGGGAATTCCTGCCCTGCCCCAGCCCCAGCCACGAGCCCAGGGAACCAGCCAGCCCCAACACTGAGGTGCCCAAGCCCGACCAGGAGAGCGGGGAGTTCCTGCAAAACACGGTCCTCAGGCTGGAGAAGGAGATGGAGGCACAGAAAAACGACTACGAGGAGCAAATTAGGAGGTAACTGCTCCTTCCTTTCCGGGGAGCAGGAAATCTGCAGCTCGGGGTGGTGACAGCAAATACTGCCCAGATTTATGTGCCAATAATATTATACAGTATGCAAGAGCAATGATTAATGCTAAAATACAGTATTTAGTAGGCTCTCTAAAAATCAGTGTACTGTGTGTGCTGTACTGTCATGACACAGTTGCTAATGTTAAATTACCACAATATTAATACTTTATATTTCTTATCACATCATTGTATGGCACTACAGTGCTTCTGCCATAATTAAACTGTCCTAATTCCTGTTATTACCTTCATCCTGTACTGCCATGCTCTCCAGATTTCAGCAGTAGCACTGTGACACTGTCAGTTGTACCCATCACATAGTTATTATATTATCCCTATTATCCCATGATCAATACACATATTGATATATTGCATCATTTTATGTGGCCATGGAGGGACTCAGGGCAGGACCTTTGGCTTGTTTTATTCCTTAATGGCACAGAGGGCGGACCCCTTAAGAGCCAAGCGATGGTTTTCCAGTCCCTTTCATGCTCCACTTTTCTTTGCAGTCTCCAGAAGGAAAACTACGAAGTTTGGGCCAAAGTGGTGAGGCTGAACCAGGACATTGAGAGGGAGAAGAAGAAGTCTGAGGAGCTGCAGCTCAAGTTGACGAACGTGGAGCGCTCGCGGGAGGACTTGGAGGAGAAGAACAAGAAGCTTGAGGAGGAGCTAAAAAAATTAAGTAACCCCACAGGCAAAACTGGTGACAAAACCAACTAGGAGGAGACAGCCAGCTTTGCACAGGCGCAGAATGCAGCTGCACAAATCCACAGGAATTTCCAAGCAGGTTCTGGGCCAGGGACTTGTGTTGTCCAGTGTCCTTCTACTGACCGTGGGCCCATTCGGAGGGAGGAGTCCAGAGTTTAGAGGCTGCTCAATGCTCTGAAAATGGAACTTCCAACAATATCCTTTAGCTTTCTTTGGTGTGTTTATCTCAACTCCTCTTTCAGCTGCTCAAGTTACCTGGAGAACAGGCCAACACTTCCTGCTGCTCAATCAGAATGTTTTGCACTCAGGAGTTTGGGTGGTGGACACATCTTCCCTTTACAGAAAGAAATCCCTCCTCCAGCCCCCTGGCTCCTTGCTGGGGATCCCCACCCTGCAAAACATCCATGAATCCTGGATCCAGGGAGACAAAGGAGCCCCAAGGTCTGGGATGGCACAGCCCATTGCCTGGTGGGCTGCAAATGCTTCAGCACCTCAGCTGAGGGTGTTCATGTTGATCCCACAGCTGGTTATTGCTCTTATAGAGCAGGACAAGCCCAGAGAGCTCTTCAGGTCAGTCAGAGATCTCCTGCAGCATCCCCTGCTGTGATCATCAACACTGAGGCTCCAGCTGGAACATCCCAGTATCACAGAAACCTCCCCAGTTCAGGGGCTGTTCAGGTGTTTGAAGTTGCTGTTCCCACATGCCCAGAAATCCAGCACAGCTGACAAAGAGCACTTTCACACACCCCTGCCTGGAGCTCTTTGTGCAGAGGGAGTCCATCAGCAGCTTTCCCAGCACAGAAAACGGGGCTGCTGCAGTTTCCCTGATGGGCAGTTTTCAAGGAAGGGCAGATCTGGATTTATTTACTGCCCCTGCTTTGTTTTCTCACCATTTCTACAGCACAGAACAGGATTTCCTCAGCCAGCTGCTGGAAACCTGGGTTTGCACCCCAACCATGATGCTGGGGCTCTCCCCAGCACCTGCTGCCATCAGTATAAAGATAAATTGGACCCCAAAAATCCCACTGTGACTATTTATGACCTTGTCTGCTTGTTCCCACCCCTGCCAGCCAGACAGTACCACGGTGCTGCCACAGCTTTTTGGGGGAGGGAAGAAAAACAGCAGGACTCTGCAAGCAAACCTTTTCACTCCTCCTTTCTGTTCTGTCAGCTCAGCCTAGAGCCCTCATGGGGATGGAAAAGAGAAAACCATGGAGACCTGCAGGAGTTTTCAAGCAGCACCAACCAGAGGTGTCTGTGCCAAGCACAGGGGGGTGAATCCCAAAACACTGGGTTCATGCTGCTGAGGCCCTGGCTTTGATGAGGCAAAGCTGTGTTCAAGGCAGGCTGCAGAGCTGTCTGACAGAGCCTGGGGAGGAGAAAGAACTGGTGAGAGGAAGGGACACGGAGGAAACTCTGTGAAACAAAGGGAGATGGGAGTGGGAAATCGTTGTTGGAGAATAAAAGTCAGTGTTGGGTATAAAGCACTTGGTGCTCTCAGCCTTGCTGGGTGTGGGGGATTTGTCTTGTTTAGCCCTAAAGCTGAGCCCAGACTCAGTCTCAGATTCAGTTTGGTGCACTGAACCCACGTGTGCCCAGCTGGGGTTACAAAGTACTGGTGAAGGAGAGGTTTGTGAAAGTCCAACCCATAAAGAGCTCGCTGGACCTACGGATGGTGACTTTGGGTGCTCTTCCTTTCCATGGGATCCCCAGAGGCTACACAGCTCCTCCCTGCCCTTCCCACACACCTTCCCACCACGGAATTCAACTTTCTGGAGGCCTGTGTGGGCAAAATGTGAGGACCCACCGCCAAGGTCCTCTGCTCTTCCCGGGATCAAATCCAAGTACAAGGTCTCAGACTGGAGTAGAAGGTTTCAAATCTGACTGAAACTTCTCAAATCTCAGCCCTGGTGATAGGAAATCTCGGTGAGGATCTCAGTAGCCCCCAGCACTGGACCAGCAGATCTTAGTTTAATTTTTTTTACCTTTGCAAGAGGCTCATCACTAATCTGAGCACGAGGCTCAGGAGTCATTAGGGAGAAACTTCTCCCTCGGGCGTAGGAGAAACTCTGACCATCTGGGCTGGAAATGCCACACGCTCCTTTCTGCAGAGATCAAAAGTGTGAAGAGGCAAATAATTCCTTCACAGCAGATTGTAGTGACGTGCAAAGGCTTGGCTGAGGCTCAGAGACCTCCACGATTAGGACAAGTGCACGTTATTTTAGTGTAAACTGTGCATTCCTCCACTTCCGCTGCAGAGAGGCCAAACAACCCCGTGGCTGCTTCTGAAGATCAGAGTGACTTCTTTGAAGATATTCCACCCATTAACATTTGGAGTGTTTATAGAGGTCATCTTTGAAAGATAGGCTTTGCAGTGGAGGTCAGGTGGGCTGGAAATTCCTCAGTGCCTGGAGGGAGGAGCAGCCTCGGAGAGCATTTTTATTTTTTTTTTTATTATTATTTTTTTTTTCCCTGCAGCCAAGCCATGAAGCTTTTTGGGGAAGGAGCAGCAGAGAAAGTGTCTCCTGCACCTGGAGCAAGGGCTGCTGCTCCTCTGTGCTGCAAGGGGCAATGCAAACTCATGGAGGGCTGCCTGGTGCCTTTTCAGCTCAGCAGGATTTGGGCTTTGATTCTGGATCCCCTAGAAAACCTGAAGTTACTGTTGTCATGTAAAGGCACAACAGATTGTCCACGATAGAGAATAAAGAATAAATCCTACAGAAAGGTCCTTTTCAACCCTGCCCTGGGCACTGTGGGCTTGGAAACTGCCAAAAGGGCACTTTTTCACCCCCTTAACCCTCACATTGCACAGCCTGAGGACACAAGAGCATCACCGAGGTGACAACCCATGAATCAGAGGGAGGATTTTCCTCTCCCTTTAAAGGTGGCACAACTTTGCACATTAGAGCCATCAAACCACAGACCTCAGTGCATCTAAAGCTGTTCAGTCATGCATTTTGGGGTGAAAATATGACACCTTTTGGGCTATAATTTCAGTCCTCTCACTGTTTGGGGTTCTTTGTGTTAGAGCAGAAAACCTGCTGTGCTCTTCTCAGGTATTTCCTGAATTAATTTAGGAATACCTGGGGGTTTGGAAGGCGTTGAGAGGCAAGAAAAGAAAATGATCCTTCCCACGTTATCCCCCTCCGGATCCCGAGCCAGCCACACTTATTCTGCCTTATCCCCTCATATTTATCAAAGTTGCATTTTTGGCAGCAGGGGAACTTTCCTTTTTTAGCCTGGCCACTGCTCAGAGGAGCACATTGCTGGGGGAGGAGAGGGGGACGTGTGGGAAGTGTCCAGCCCTCGTTGAGGGGGGATTGTCCCAGCCCGCAGCTCATCCAGGCCCAGGAGCAGTGGGAACATATTGTTCCCCTCAGGAATTCCAGAGTGCTCAATCTGTCCTTCCTTTACGTGGGAGCTGGAAGATCCCCCCCGGACCAGGAGATGCTGCCAGACTGAGGGCATGAACAACTGCTCGCCGAGGTGGGGAGAAAAAACATCTCCCAAGCTCTGGGAGCGGCCCCACTGTCCCACTTTCCCTGTGCTTTCCTGCCACCTTGCTGCAGCACAGGGATGCCACAGCCGGCCTGGAGGAAAAATAACCTGGGAAAAGCAGCATCCTGGTAACACGGGGACCGTGTGGGCAGCAGGAAGCAGCCACAGGGCAGCAGGGGCAAGAGCTGTCCAAATAAGCACTTCTTTGGAGAAAATCCTTGTCTAGTCCCTCAAAAACCCTGAGTTGCTCAAGCTGGGAGATGCCCTGAGCGCTTGCATGGTGAATGATGCGCAGAGGCTCCAGCTGGGACAGTTTATTCCCTGGATAGTTCATGTTGCCACACAATGCCACCGCATGCATCGTCCCCACCAAGAACAGTCGGTTCACCGAGTGCTTTCTCTGCAAGGGTTTTCTCAGGAGATAATTCCCCCAGCCAGAAGTGCTCAGTGGTTAACTGAGAGTCAGGTTTCTCGAGAAATAAGGTTTATAACTTCAGCTGAGCACAGAGGGCTGTGACTGTGGGGCAGAGCAGGGCCCTCCGTGGCGCTGCCACCGCCGGACTGCAGGGTGTGCTCAGCCTTTAGCAAACACCAGAGAGCTCAGCAAGCTGACTAGAGAGCTGGGCAGGAGGGAAAAACCCCCTTCATCCCCAGCCCATCGTGTGGGGAAGCCTCACAGAAAGCCCTTTTCAGGCATAACCCTGTCCAAAATGCCTCCCTGTGCCCAGAGCACCCCTCTGGGCCCTGCCCAGCCCGGGGCACCCGAGTGCTGTGGCCGGTGAAAATTTGCTTTATCACGTGTCAAACCACTGGGATGTTTCAGCCCTTCTCTCACGACGTGCTGATAACGGGGATGGGGACAGGGCAGCAGGAATCTCACCAGCTGGCCCAAAGCTTTGCTGCTTCCAGGGAGCTGTTTCCAAGCCAGTGGGTTTCCGAAGCAGCCCGGGGGGCAGAGGCCAGGCTTCGACCTCTCACTGACAAAACAAGGATAAGCGTCAGTTTGGCACCTGCTCCCTGAGCATGTGAGAGGTCAGTCTTTGCTTTCCCCACAGCATTGCCTCGTTTCCTTCCTCATCTCCCTGATAAAGGCTGGCACGGGCTGCCATCCAGCCTGAGAGTCTCCCCTTCCCCTCCATGTGCTCTGGGTGAGATCCACACTCAATCTCGAGTGCCACTGGCTGTTTTGAGCCTTCTCAGTGACACCTTTACCCTGTGTGTCCCCTCCTGGGGCTCAGAGGGTGGATTTTTGGATGCTGCTTAAGTGTTGCCTTCGCATGCATCCAACATTTCTGATGCCACTGAAACTCTGGTGCTCGTTTTAGGTGCTGAGCTCTGTGGAAATGCCATTCCAAAAGGAGTCAGGAGGTCAGCCAAGCACCCCAAGGACAGTTGTTCCCAACACAACAGCCACAGACAGTGAAAGGTCAAAATGTCCACTGGAAACTGGAGTGTTGTCACACCCTGGGAAGGGATGTTTCCATTAGGCGAGTGGGAATATCTTGCTCCTTCCCTGTATTCCTCCTATCCAGTGTAAAGAAAGCTCTGTAAAGTCTGAAATGGGGATAAATCCCACTCACAGTTTGCAGAAGGCATGTTTAGAAACTCATTAGCTCCAAAAGACAGGATCTTTCCCCCAGCTGGCAGTGGAAGGGCATTGGCTCGGGGTCAAGGATAGCACAAGAAGGTATGGAAAGGTATCAGCAGATTAAATTGCTGTCATCCACTCTGACCCGCTTGTGCTCACTCAGACATCAACCCTCCCCGATGATGGCAGCAGGGGTGGCTTTAAAAATAAAATTGCAGCAGAGCCTTGGTTCCATTTGTCCCTTTGCTGTGCAGGAATCACGTGCAGGAACAGCAGCTGGGGCGAAGCTTCCTCCCATCCCACCCAAGGGGGAGAGGGAGCTTTACTGTGCTCGGCACCTGCGGTGGTTTCAGCACCCTGGTGAGGGTCAGAGTGCTTTTGCTTCCCCTGCCTGACCTCCCCACCCTCTTTTAGCTTCAACACCAGAGCAAGGAGCCCTGTGGAGGTGACCCTGCACCAGGCAGAGTCTGCAGCAGGGAGCTCAGCACCCACCAGTCAAACCAGACTAATTCAGCCTCCAGTCCCAGTGAAGGGCAGGCCAGGGAGGTCACAGGTATTTACTTTCTAAAATCCAGCACACAGGTAAAGAATCCTTTTGAAAATGTTTGCAGGGCACACACGAGGCAGAGCCAGACCAAGTCTTGGGAGACCTGAATCCCATTCCATAAATAAATCAACCCAATCTATAAACGTTTGTGGTAATAACTTGGTCTCCAGCCTTGCCAGGTCACCTTCACTTTATTAACCTGGGGCTGGAGCTTTGAGGCAGAAGTGCTGACCACACTGGTTCCTTCCCTGAGAAGAATGATGCAGAAGGAGGGTGGTGATTGACAGAAGAGCAGCTGGGAGTGAAGGCAAAGGTGCAGTTGCTCACTCCCAGAGGTGTTTTGTGTGCCAGAGGGTCCCCAAATGCCGCTCACCCCTGTGTGTGCCGACCACAGCGGGCGGCAGCTCCGGCTTAACCAAGCTCTACCTTAAAATCACTCCTCCCTCTTGCAGTCTGAGCAGGGGTTAATGCAGCTCCCTGAGGCCCTTGTCTAAACAGTTTGCCTGCCCTGGAGCTCATTAGTGCTGCAGGGAGTGCCCTGAGCAGTGTCAGGGGGGCTGGTGTGTGGCAGCCCCTCAGGAAGGACACTTGCCCTGCCAGGCATGGGCTGCTCTGCTCCCCTGCCATTAACTCCTGCTCAGGGCTTATCTCAAACCCACTAATTAGGGTGCACAGAGGAAGCAATCAATATTATTGGGCCGAATTTGCAGCTGGTGCAAGTTGTCGATGGGCAAGAGGGGTGGGAAAGAACAAGAAACCCTGTGAGCTGGAGAAATGCCGAGGGAAAAGGAGGGAGCTCAGCAAGGAAAGGAGCTGTGGATGAAAGGAGATTGCTCTCCCTGCCAGAACAACTTCAGCACTGGTACAAGGCTCTGAGGGAAATTTTGGATAGCAGGTTGTATTTGCACAATGTTTGTGTCCCTCTCAGCAGCGACCAACTGCCCTAAGTCAGAACCAAATCCCTTCGGCTCTTTCAGCAGCTGCATCAGCCCAGGAGTCTCCAAATGCTGTGGGACTCATGCTGTGGATCCCCACTGTCATTTTAACCCAGGGGGAATTCAGGGTGGGGTTCCAGAGAGTGGATGTGCTGAGGGGCACAGTGAGCAATGGTTGGTGATCCCAGCTCACAGTGCTTTAGAACCGATGAAAGGGCTCATCATTCCTCCAGCACAACGTGTGCTCTGCTGTAGCTCAGCTGGCTCACGGGTCAGGCTGGGTGGAGGCTTCTCTGGGCCAGGATGTGGAGCTGGGCATCCAAAATCCTGGAATCACAGAATGGTTTGGGATGGAAGGGACCTTAAAGCTCATCCAGTTCCGCCCCATGGGCAGGGACACCTTCCACCAGCCCAGGTTGCTCCAAGTCCTGTCCAACCTGGCCTTGGATGCTTCCAGGAATGGGGCAGCCACAGCTTCTCTGGGCAACCTGTGCCAGGGCCTGCCCACCCTCCCAGAGAGGAATTTCCCTCCATCCATTCAACCCAAATTTATTTTCACCCAAATTTTATAAATAACCTGAAACCTGGCGATGATAAAAGCAAACAGAGCACCATCAGCTCTGCAGTTTTGCAGCTTTGCTTTCCCACTCTTCCTGATTAGCCAGCGGTGACAGCTCAGGAAACGGATTCCACCAAATCTCACAACAACTGATGTGAGCTGCTCTAATCTCTGGGCAGATAAGGAGTTGCTACAGCAAAGCCAACATAAACCTGAGCTCTGGAAGGCTGGGCTGTTGTTTAGCCCCTGTTGCTAGTCAGCTACTGTACTTGATTTCAGAGACCACCCTGTATTTAAACCTTCTCACTTAACTCAACACATATATTTTCAACACCATCTGAAGCTCCCAGCCTGGACAGCCTCAGTCACACGGGGCTGAAGGGCATTGTTTGGGGAGCTCTGGTGCTGCAAGAGCATCCCCTCAGCCTGAAGCCGCTGCAGACACGAGTGACAGCAGCTCCTGCAAAACAGTCATGTTAATGCTGAATTAATGGTCCTGCAGCTGCCCATCTAAAATAAAATACAGCCTATTCTCTTCGCTGGCCTCCACAGAAAGTGTGATATTTGGAGGTAGGGACCCCCCTTCTTTTCGGGAAGCGTTGCTCCCTGTCACGGAAATCCTCTCTTCTCATATAATTTCCTTTATTGCCGACGTTGATTGCTTTTATCCCTCATGTTTCCTTTGTTTACTTAAAAAATGCAGTCAAAGGTCCTGCTAAGCCCTTGAAATGCTGAGCAGGAGGTGGGTCAGTTTGTGATGGGCGAATGTACCAACAGCAGAAAACAAGCGAATTTCCTCTGTAGCTCTTTTGCCCTGAGCTGGCTGTTTTTGTAGGATATTTTGCAGTAGAGATGTTTGCAAAGCTCTTCTGTATTCTCTGGCATTATCTGCCCCAAGCAGTACCTCAGTTTTCAGGGAGAATGCATCCATATCCCACCAAGTCCTGCCAGCAGCGTTGTGTGGTGGGTCGGGGTTTGAAGGAGAAACTTTCTCAGCTCATCATCAGCTCCAGTTCTGCTCTCACAACATCTGAAGTGACTCCCTGAGGGGCAGGAGGGTGAATTGGGATTTACTAGATTGCATCTGAGAGCAAAACCCCTCAGTTGCTGCAGGAGAAGTCCAGGGAGAGGCAGGGAGAGCTGGACCCCCTTCCACGATTCATCTTCTTGACAAGGTGGGCCTTTCTCTCCACTTTTATCGAGGGAAAGAAGCAGCAGCTCCAAGGGCTGCTCCTTCCACTGCTCTCCACAGCCCTGCCCTTCTCCAGGAAGCTACTCCTGCCTGAGGAACAGACACGGACGTGCCTCCAGTCCCGTTCCCCAGCCCGAGGGACAGCACCCGGAGCGTGCCTGGGATGGGGAGGGACAGAGGGAAGGGGGAGAGCCAGGAGGGGAGGGGGGGAAGGAGAGGGAGCCAAGATGCCCAGCAGCCAGATTTGTTCCCAAAACGCTCCCTGGGGGCTGTGAGGTCATTCCAAAGCTCATCCCTGTTGACTCTGATTAACCTCCTGCCTTTGGAAGTCGCTGCCTTTGTGGTCTGGGTTTGATTTTTCAGTGGGTGTCTCTTTTTTTCAGTGGGCTTGTCGGGCAAAAATTTGCTTTTTGTTCTTATTAAGAAGCTTTTAAAAAAGTCTTCCAAATCTTCCCAATATCTTCATAGGTACTAGAAAGAAATTGCTCCCTGGGAGGGTGGGCAGGCCCTGGCACAGGTTGCCCAGAGAAGCTGTGACTGCCCCATCCCTGGAAGTGTCCAAGGCCAGGGTGGACGGGGTTGGAGCAACTTGGGCTGGTGGAAGGTGTCCCTGCCCTTGGGGTGGAACTGGATGAGCTTTAAGGTCCCTTCCATCCCAAACCATTCTGGGATTCTGTGATTCCAAGTTCCTTTGCAGAGCAGCAGGTCTGTTTTCACTGGGAATGTCCAGGGGTGCTGGGCCATCACCTCAGCTCCTCTTTGGGTTACACCTCTGCCAGCTGAAGGTGTGGCCACCCCTGTCCAGCTACAGCAGCTTCAGACCAGGCTGTCACAAACCTGCCTCTTGTGCCTGGAGGATGTTCCAGGCAGACACATTTTTGGGGGCTTTTGTCTGTCCTCATTCAGACATTTAAACTCTAGAAATTCGAGTACATCTGTCCTGTCTTTTTACCCGCAGGGAAGAGAAAGGGGTGTCACCTCCTCTCCTTATCCAGTGTCAGTGCCAGGCACACCTTGGGTCGTTCCTGCCTCGTTCCACACCCAGGGAAATCACACCTGAGCGGGTCAAAACAGGAGGAAAAACCTCATTATTTCTCCTTTTAACTTCAAAGCAGGAGTTTGGAGGAAGATGAGGGTCGTGTTTTGTGGCTGGTTTGTGCTTTCTGTGGACCAGGAGCACCTCCCTGTGCTCTGCACTCCTGACACTGCCTGTGCTAGAAACACACAGCTCTGGCCAAAATGCCTGCTCCCAGCACTAACATCCAACAATAATGCTCTCCACATAATAAACCTCCTCTTCCAAGGGGCGCTGATAAGAATTTCCATTTTTAGTCGAGGGCAAATGAACCGTTCAGCCTTTTATTTGTTGCTGCTGCAATTGAAGAGGGAGCAGAAGCTAATTTTTTAACTTTTCCTGTAAATAGTGCATTAATGAAGACAGATGGGTCAGCAGTATAAACAAAAAGCTCTATCTCAAGCTGGTTTTGTTCTGGTTTTGTTTCCCAATATAGTAAGCAAACCACCATCCCCCTGGTTCCCATCCTATTAGCCGTGTTTGCACTCCAAATGTTGAACCGGGTCCTGAGGAAGTTTAAATTAACACTGGGCTGTAGTTTTTCAAACACTCACAGCAGATGTTCAAGTGCCAGGAAATCTTCCTGTTTTGGTTTTTTTTTTCCCCTAAAAATGAATAGATTTTACATTTTTTTTTTTGTGGCTCAGCGTGTTTCACAGAAAATACCAAACTGCACCTCTCCCTGTAGGTGACCCAGGCACCAAAACTGCCCAGGGCTTGCAAAAACAGCGTGATCCTTTGGTATTTCTACACTGGTGGAGGCTCTGGCTTGCTTTGAGCAGCCCAGGAAGGGCAGTGCAGCTGCTGCTGCTTGGGAGGAGAAGCTGGGAATAAGTTCTGGCTGCTGCTTTGGGTGATGGTTCCTTTAGGAGATGATTTTCCCTAAGTGACCTTGGTTTTTGGGGAGGTTCATCCTCCTGTCCTCAGCTCCAGCTCACCCGACAGGGCACAGGGATGGATGGATGATGGATGGATGGATGGATGGATGGATGGATGGATGGATGGATGGATGGATGGATGGAAAGACAGATACTTCAGTATTTTTCCAAACCTTTCTAAAGTTCAGATGCAACTTATGATTTAACTCAAACATCTGCTAAGAGGTTGATATGAAATAGACCAGAGGTGAAAGGAAAATCAATGCACCCCAGTATTTAATGTGACAAATGAGGTTTTTTAGAAACAGAAGTCACAGCATTAGTGTAGATGGATGGAAGGAAGGAGTAAAGACACAAAGGAAATGAAAACATGCAGTGGAATATTTTTTTTTTTTCAGGGGCTTGGAACATTTTTCCAGGGAGTCCTGACATTAGCAGCACTCCCAGCTGAGCCCTGGCTCTTGTCACACACTCACCATGTTATTTGTGAGTGTCATGTCTATTTGGACAGGGGCATTTAAAGCCAAGCACTTCTGAGCTTGCAGAAACAACCTCAACGTGCCACCCTTTATAAAATAAGTGCCCCCCATTTCTTTCTGGTGGCATTTTGTCCAATCTCTGCCATCAACTGCCCCAACATCCAACAAATGCCTTCGTATGTCCAAAGGCAAGGGAAAAGGGAGGTGGGTTTTTGCTTGAAAAAAAGAAATTATACTGATTATGGGCAATTACAGTGGGTTGCACATTATTTTTAAGGCACAACCCCCTGTTCAGAGATGTTGGTGCTGTCAGGAAAGGACAGTGGTGCAAAAAGCAAATCACTGCCACGGGGCTGGTCGCAGAAAAGAGACGATAAAAGCAAATGTCGGATTATCTCCCTAATGCTGGATTATCACTCCTAACAAGGTGAATGGCTTGTCTTGGCAAATGGCTTCATAAGAATCGTGGATGGTTTTGAAAGGGTCTGTGTGGTCACACTTCAACCGCTGGCTGCTGCAGTTCATGTCAGCAGAGCAAACATCACACCTCTCGCGCATTCCTCCGGCGTGCCATCAACCACAGGCCCAGATTGCAGAGTGGCTGGGGGGAAAGGTCTGGGAGCGGTGTCAGTCACTCTCAGGGTGAGGAATAAAGCAATATAACTATCTGGGAACAGGCAGCATGAGTGGAGACTGCATAACTCTACAATAAACTACACAGCTGGGCACTTAAAGCCGTGATACCCCTGCAAGAGGAGTCACCCGTTGGACAAGACCAAAACGTGCTCCAGAAGGCTCCTGAAATCCCTGCAGGGAGGAAACTGGGGCCTATGGGGTTTACACCAATATCTAGGGGAGAAGGTAAATCAGCAGCCCCAACCTCTGTGCAGCACAACTCAACAGAGAGAGATTCCACGTCGGGTAGGATCAGTACAAGGTTTTATCCAAGTGGGATTACACACCAGCACAAAAATAAAACATTCTGTATTCTACATTATATTACAAAGGCAGGCAGTCAATAAATAGGTCAATAAATTATGGGAAGCACAGAAGAGTATGTGTGAAAATAGGTGAAATTGGGTTTAGCTGGTGCATATAAAGTCTTTTGTGTTCGTTCCCATGGAGTGTTGGAGTGATTCTTTCGAAGACCCTTATCACTTCCAGGGAAGATAACTTTCCCTTAAAAGTGTAAAACAGATGCAGGGACAGTACAGTAGGCTCTGGTACGGGCTAAAAGAGTCAACATCACTTACACTTTCCCAAGAATCTGACAAATTTGCAGCTTAGTATAAATAAAGTGACGGGTCTATTGTTTCTCAGCTCCGACACCTCCTTATCACCAGGATTTGTCGAGGGGGAGTGGCAGAAACATGGCATGTGACTCCTTCTCTCTGGTTTGGGGAGGGGGGCAACATCCTTACATATTGACAGCTCCAGCACTCACAGAAAGGGAAGATCCTCCCTGTCCCACGGGGTCGAAGGGGTTTGCTGTTCTGCCCTGCTCTGTGCAGGTTTGGTGCAGCACTGCTGGGCCATTTGACTGGGATTACGTGGCTGTATCATCTGGAATTCACTGCTCCGAGTAGGGGGATGAATTTCTTAGCTGGGATAAGTTTCAAGGACAATTTTAGGTGGTACAACATTCAGGAAATGTTCAGCACCTCTTTCTGCCACTCAAAGCTCTGGCCCTTGGGAGACAAGCTGTGGCCACCACAGCAAAACCTTGGTTTACACAGAGTGGTTTGGGACTAAATCTGCATAGGGGGAATTTCTTGCCATGGCCCACGCCTGGCACTGCTCCTGGGCCCTTTGTTTTCCTGAGAAAGGTGGGAATGGGAACGGTTCCCTTCAGCTCCAGATGCCAAATCTTCCCTGCTAGTTACCTTAAACTGAGACAGGGAAAGGAATAAGAAAAAGGGAAAAAAGTCTAACTCCTTGTTGTGCCTGTGGTGATTCAGAATGATCAGAGACAGAATAAGATCTGCAGAGATTAAATTTAAAAAATGGAGCATGTAAAGGTCTTTATAAAGATTTTGCAGAAAACTGAACAATCTAGATGTGACTGGCCACGGCTCACCTATCTTTAACAGCCCTGCAGATGCCAATGAACATCGAGAAAGTACAAAAATATGCCTTTATTTCTGAGGATTTCAATGTGCCCCTTTGGCACGAAGAGCTCTCCCAAACAATCCAGCCATCTGCTCCGTGCCCTGATGGGAGGAGGGACTCGGTCATCACTCAGACAGCGAGGAACAGCAAGAAGGAAGCAATGGACCAAAATATACAATCCCTGCGCTCGTACGACTTGCCCGTTCCCCAGAACAGGAAGCACACAGTTATCTGTACATGCCTCATTAAATAACCTCATTAAATAGCAAATCCGAAATGTACAAATTTACAGACTGAATCATTAAATACTCCCCCTGTGCCCTCCCCTGTGCCTTCCCTCCTACTATCTGCAGCCACACTCCGAGACCACCATGCCCTCGTATTTGAACTTGTAGGTGACCACCCCTGCATCCAGGTAGAGAATGGAGATGGGGTCGAGTTTGGTGGGCACGCAGCAGGCCTTGGAGGCTTTCTGGGGGTTCTTCAGGTGAACCAAAGTCTTGACTATGGCGTGCTTCGTGGGCGTGACGTGCTCCGTCAGCGGGTAGGAGCACACTCCGTGGCACTCGTAGGCTTCGTACCCGGCCGGGGCGATGATCCAGGAGTCCCAGCCAATCTCCTTGAAGTCGATGTAGAGCGGGGTCTTCTTGCAGTAGTTGCCCTTGGCGTTCCTGCGGATCCGGGCGGTGGAGTCGTAGATGATGTTGGAGCGCATCTGCAGCAGCGCCTCCTCGCCGGGCTGGTCGTGGAAGTGCCCGACCTCCAGCTGCTCCAGGTCCACCAGCTGCTCGTGGTCTATCATCTCGTTCAGTTCTTCCTTCTCCTCCTTCTTGTCGTTGCTCTGGTCGTCGGAGTACACGACCAGCAGGGGCACGTGCTTGGCCTCGGAGTTGATGTCGATGTCGAGTTTCCCCTCCCCGTCCCGCTCCTCCCCTTCCCTGCTCTCGATGTGAACTTCCAGCCGGTGCGTGGTCAGCCCGGCCCTCCTCCAGCGCCGGATGGCCTCGGTGACCTCAAAGCTCTCCCACTCGCCACTGGTGCCGTAGACGTGCCGGGATGCCAGGGCCATCAGCTTCGGCCCTTCCCCTGCCCCGCCGGGGACGTTCTCCAGCACCTCAAAAATGGTGACCTTCCTGTCCAGCCCCTCGTAGAGCATCTGGTCCCTCTCCACCAGGGTGTAGAGCCTCAGCTCGGCCATGGTGATCTCCTCGTGGTGAGGGATGGAGACGTTGAAGAGGAGCGGGTATTTACGGGTCCCTGTGACACCAGTAGGGTGGGAATCCAAGTCTGGAAGGGACAAAGATCAGAGAGTTTAGAAGGATGTCAGTACATCCAGAAACATCCCACATGTTTGCCATCCCTTGGTTTCAGCTGAACAGCTCCAGGAAAGTGATGTTGTGTTTTTTTTTTTTTTTTTTTTTTTTTCCCAGCACTTCCCTAAACTGTACTTGGAAAAAAAGGCCAACTTTATTTGTGATGTCAAAGAACAGCAAGATCCCAGAGATGCTAACAGACCATAAACCTGGATTTAGAGATTCTCCTTTTACCCTCAGCCCTTCCAAGGACTTCCTTCCCAACTGGAAGGGTCACATATTGAAAATGTGTGGCATAATGCTGAAATACAAACCACTCTTAGGTTGCTGCACAGCAATTATTTAATAAATGAGGAAAAATCTCTTCAGTGTAAGAGGAAGGGAGGACTGGAGTGAATATGAGAAGTATAAGCTACAAGAATCTGTGTCTGCTCGGTGTTTCTGAGCTAACAGGTATTCCCTGCTGCTCAGACATCCCTCAGACACTGCAAAGCCCAAGCACTGGTGGAGGAGAAGTTGCTCTGAGAGATGTAAAGGCTCCTGGTTGGGAGGAGCAGGTGGTGAACCCCCAGTGTGACCCTCTGGAGCATCAGTCCTGCCACCGACCCAGTGGGCTCCAGGGGAGCAGTCCAACAGGGCACTCAGCCAGGCCCTAAGGGCAGCTTTAGTTGATAAAACATGTAAGAAGTGCAATATCTGCCTGTCCTGTCTGTGCCTGGTGCATTTCTGCCCCAGTGCAGGGAGCGGCTCCCTGGGGGGATTCGCTGCTTCCCCAGAAATCACACCAGGACACAGAGACTGTCATTTCTGCAGAGGCAAACTACTTGTGACCTGTCACTCTCTTCACCTCTGGCTACTCCATTTTTCATATGCTTGTAGAAAACTGACACTGATAAAGCTGCAGGTACTGGCCACGCTCCACCGGTGCACTTAGGCAAGCAGGGACTTGTCCTGCTTAATTCCAGTTTTGAGAGGCTTTGAGGCACCTGCCTTTTCACTTTTTAATTTTTTTTTTTCCATTCTACATTTTCATCTGTTAGCAACTAAAAAAAATGAGGGCTGATTCTGCTTCCATTTCCCTGCATGTCAGTTGGTGGGGAACAGTGTCGGGGTAGGAGCAGACTGGGGGCTAAAGGCAACGTTATCCAAGCTGAGCTGTGAATCTCCGTACTGGAAGTAATCTTTGGGGGTTTCCTAGACCTCAATATGCTAAAACAAGGCCTCCAAATGAAGCCAGGGTGGGGAAATGCCACTTGATCATATGGGAGATGAGCACAAGGAATTCACCAGGAGGAAGGGGAAGGCCACACCATGTGCAAGGAGCTGAGTGAGCCTTAGCAGGGCAGGACAGATGGTCCTTTCCAAGCCAGGTTGTGGCTCTGCTCTTCAGCTAGAAAGTCCACAGGGTGAAAGATCTCCTGCTGTTCCCACTACACCCCTAGGAGGGTCAGGAAGGAAGATTTGGAGTCCGCAGGAAAATAAAATTTTCCCTTAGGGCTTTTAATCAGGTATTGAGAACTGATTACAGTCTCATTTACCACATTATGGTCCATGGTTTAAGACAAAGAGTTAATTCCAGCCATGCAGCCTGTTATATTTCTATAAGAAAGGATTTGATGGAAAAGCATGAAACTACCATTGCTGCCAATTTTCAATAGGAAAGGAAACAACAAAAAATGTCATGGCCTGTTCCTCCTGTCCTTACCACCCCAAATAATGAATTCCTCTATCAAAAGAGCTCTTTAACATGAAGTGGATGGTTCTCAGTTACACAGACTGTGAGGACACGCAGCAAACTTCTCCTGCATAGCCCTTGAACCGTGTGTAGTTTTGCAGCTGCGTTAACATCAGCAGCCTGCCTGGTTTGGATGGGAAGAGGGGAGAGAAACGCTGCAATGGCAGAAGTTCAGGCCAAATTTCCCCCACCTGGTGCAGAACTTCTGCAGTGATGAAACACCACCTGCAGTGCTGCCAGAGGTCAGCCCGTGCCATTTCGGTGCTGCAAACCTGCATTTTGCTTTTGCAGGTGGAATGATTTCAGGTTTATGCCACTAAACTATTTTTCTCCACCATATTGTGCTTGGCATTTTTTTTTTTTTAATCCCATTAATTTTTTTCTGAGCAGTGCAAACTGAGAAGAGAGCAACCCCCATCCCGTGGGTGCATCAAGTGGAGCAATGGGAATTTGGAATTGGTTAGTTGAAAAAACATTTTTAACATCAAGCCTGTGTTGCTGTAAAAAGGCAGTGTCAAAATACTGATTGTTAGTACTGAAGAATTATCTCGTCCTTGTTGATCTGTGAGGGAGCGATGAAGGAAAACAGAGAGGGAATGATGAAGGGAAAACATACAGGGGAATGACAATCAGGCTTCTTCAGATTCTGTTTGGTTGGTTGGTTGGTTGGTTGTTTTTATTAGGGAATACTTTGGTCCTCCAAAATAAAGCCTAAGGGTTATCCAAAATTCCACTTCCCATGTTTCTATGTATCTACTGGACTGTGCTCCAATGCCAAGGGAAGAAACCTTTACAAACACCCCAGGGATCAACAGTGAGGGGATATTAACAGAGAATCCATTTGGTCAAGCTGATAATACGAAAATATTGCACCCCTGAACAGTGTGTAAAAACATCTCTTGCCCTCATTCCAAATATCCCTGAAGGTACCCATTTGAAAAATTAACCAGGTAATTGCAAACGATGTGTCATTATGGGGATAATGATGCATCAAAACTGTATGTGGTGCTGCCCAAATATTAAAGGCATATTTTCCCCTGAAACCTTGCAGTCTCCAGAGCGAAGGACAAGGGATCTGTCCCACAGGATGTGGCACACCCAGTGTCAGCTGCTGATTTCCAAGACCATCCTCACCTAAAGGCCTTTTTCTCCAGCTCAGCTCACGCTCAGTGGCTGCTCAAGACATTCCCCTCTGGCTCTAAAGACGCTCATTTCTATCCTCTTCTCCCAGCCATGCACATTTCTTACCTTCATTTTTGAAGCTCCTGATGATGTTTGCGGAAGGCATCGATGTCCTGTCGGTGGCAAACCGGTTGTACAGCTCTAGCATGTACTCTGGCGGGTCCACCTTGGCCGACTCGTGCAGGGGAATGTCAGAGAGGTTCAAGGTCTTCAAGAACTCGTTCTTCATATTCTGGAGCAGCGTGTTGAAATCAACCCCGTCCTGCTCGGAGAGGATCTCGTCGAAAAGAGGCGCGTCTTCCTCCAGGGAGGAGTGCTCCAGGCTCAGGATGGGACTGCAGGCAGCCAGGTGAACCAGGAGGGAGAGGACAGCCCAGAGCTGGAGCGCTATGGAACCCATGGCTTCGCTCGAGCCTCCAACCCCAACGGGCTCTGGCTCTCGGGAGGGCTAAGTGGCCGTTTTATCCCCTGGGTCGTACGCGGCTCGTGTCACACAGACATGACAAGTTTGGAAGCTCTTGTCTTGGAACTTGTGATCCGTCCTGCCTGTCTCCCCCTTCCCCCTCCCCAAGACCAGGGCCCGGTAATTGGATCTGACTTGCTCCCTGCTATGGCCGCCTTGCCTCCCTTATCTCGGGCAGCGTGAGCTGCTCACCAGATTTGTTGCTATCTCGCAATCCCCTCTGCCTTAATGAGCGTTTTGTAAACATTCTGCGCAGGACACTCAGAGATAGGACAAGTTTCTCCTCGGAGGGGAACTGCCCTTTCTCTCTCCCTCCTGGTAGCCGATTTCCTGGGCCGAGCGCGAACGGCTCTGCCCCGCGCGGATCCCGATGAATTCCGTGGAGCCTCCATTTCCCACCACGGGCAAACAACAGCTCCCTCAAGGTAACACCCCTGCCCTTGGCCAAACTATTTTAGAGCCAAGCCTTTATGGTACCCTGACAAAGGAATTTCCTTGGGAAAAGTTCCGTTCTGGGCTTGTCCAGCGCAAAGCCCGGGACAAGAAGTCTCAGTTCACCCACAACACCAGAGTCACGAGGATGGGGAGCAGCACTTGAGCTCAAGATGAGCAAGGGGAATGACATCCTGCAAGGAGCAGGGAGTTGGACTTGATGTTCCTTATGGGCCCCTTCCAACTTGAGGTATTCTATGATTCTTATGACCGGGGTATTCACAGACGATTCAGAAAATCTGCATTTCCCTCTTAATCACATATTTGTGACTTGGCAAGTTACAGTTTATCCTCAGTCAGTGTTAAAAACACACAGAGGCCAACAGACAACTCGGATTTCTGCTCCACACCAACCCAAACAGCTCAGAGACACAACGTGGGGAACGTGGAAATGATTTTGCAAAAAGCAGGTGCTGGAATTTCCATGGCCACATGCAGAAACACGTGGCTACAACTTTATGCTTTAGTGTGTAAATACCCACAAACCATGAGCATTGTGCATGCAAAGACAGCTCTGGTTCATACACATTGTTCACTTAAACCTGCCTGTTCCTCACAGGCTTTTCCCAAGTGCCCTCGTTTTGGCAGCACGGTCGGAGCTCAGCTCCTGTCCCCGAGGGGTTCAGCACTCGAGATAAAGAGGAATTTCTGCCCCTGCTGCAGAGTTTCCCCTTCCAAGCACTAAAAACTTCACCCAAACCACCGACCTGCTGGGTTTTCTGGACTCTGCTTTTTGTCTGAGCACATCCATTGATTTGCTACCCCGTCTCTGCAGCCTTCCCCTTTCTTCATCAACCCAAATCTAACACTGGCAAAATGGCCATAAATCCAACTCACAATTACAGTCAGGTCATGCCTGGTGTTAAATTAATACTGGTTTAAATTAATAGTGTATTTTTTATTAAATATCAATGTAATAAATTATACTACAAAAATGATGGAATAATTAGATAATAAAGATATAAATATATATAAGTGATGTAAAAATACATAAAATAAATGAAATAAGCAAAATAAATATAAAATAAAGGTATAGTAAAGATATAGGATAGAATAAATAAAAATAAATGTAGAATAAATATATATATATAAAATAATATAAATTAATAAATAAAACAAATATCTTTGTTAAAATCACGTGCAGTGTTGGTGTCATGGAGCCAGACATTGCCACGGCATTTTAACCTCATTAAAAATTAAATAAAAAAGAATATAATTAAAAACATAACGAAATTATTATCTCTGTGACAATCACGTGCAGTGCTGATGTCATGGAGCCAGACTTTGTCATGGCACTTTAACCTTTTCCTCCTCTGAACATGGGGAACCTGACAATAGAAGCCAAGTGTGTTTATCAAGGTCCCTGCTGTTGCTATGCCACACTGCAAGTAGATATTTGAGCTCAGCAAGATGAATTTAGACCTCCTTGTGATGTTTGTGGTCACCTGTGCAAGTTTATCTATAAATCCTCTGCAGCCTCATCAAAGACCCATCTCTGGATATCGTGGCTTTCCAGAGCTAAGAATGGAAAACTCTGGGAAATTTTGGAGCAGTTTGGGTGATTTTTGTTAATTAACTTTGAGAGAAAAGTGCAGTCCTCTTTTTGGTGGAGATTCCTCACCCAGGTGAGGGCTTTGCTGCCAGAGGAAGTGAGATCAACATCAATAACCCTGAGAACAGACTCTGCCTTAACTCTTTGATGCAGCACAACAGTGGCTCCTGTAAAGGGAATTCTTTGGGATGGGTTCAGCCAGGAGGTTCATCCTGAGAGTGATGCCACCTGCAGAAATGATTTCCCTCTTAGTGTTCAAACATCTCTTCAGAAATGCAGCGATTTGATGGAACTGTGCAGATGGCATTAAACTGCAGAATGCAGCACATTGGAAGAGCTGCTGCACCGGGGTCTGTGGTGCTGCAGGGCTCCTTCCCGAGGGGTTGGGGTTTTCTGTGACATTCAGAGCTGAAGGGCTTGACTTTAAAAGGGTTTCCTCAGCAGGTTTTTAGCTGGGTCTCCTCTCTCACTGGGAACACTTTGGCTTTTTTGGGGACTGCACTCCATCAGACACCGAGAGAAATTCTTCCCCCTGTTACTCTGTTAGTGCAGATGAACAGTTCTAGAGGCAGGGGAGATTTCCTATGTTCTCTCCCATTTCCCAGGAATTAAAACTTAGCCTGTTGTGCAATCCTGGATCCCTGGGTTTGCAGCAATGACAGAAGCAGCTCTGACACCAGAAGCTGCCTGGGACTCCCCGGGCCCTGCTCAGCCCAGACACATTTCCTGCGAATCTGTAACTTCACACCCTGCAGATATAACCATGTAAAGTAAAAAACAGTGTGAGCACAGTGCTCTGACATCGATTCCCTAACCCCCAAGTGTGTCATCCTGCTGCAGTGCCTCGTTAGGAATGATTCCTGCTCAGACATTCCAAGTGCCTTTGCATTTCCGCTGTCATTTTGATAACCCCCTGAACAATAGCAGAGGGCAGGGTTATCCACAAACCAGCTTCTGCTGCTTTTCCTGACTTATTCCATTTAGACTCTGCTGGGGATGTGCCAGATGAGGAATACCCAGAGAGAACATCTGATATAGAGGCAGCTTCCAGCCTCCTTGGGCTGCAGGCTGATGGATTCAACAAGTACGTAATCATTTTTTTCTGAATTAAATTGTTTAACACAGGGGATTTATTTCATGTCACCAAAAGGAAGAGGTTTGTCCTTCTTTTTTCCCACATGCACTGCAATTTCCATGCACAAAAAGCATCCTAGAGAGGAATTGCTCTCAAAAACATCTATGCTGAGTAGATTACCTGAGGTAGCTGGGGAGGGAACATTAATAAGCATCACTTGTTAATCCTCCTTAAATCTGTGGCATAAACAATGACCCAGTTTCATTAGCAATATGTGGTGCATCAGTCACAGAATCCCAGAACATGCTGAGCTGGAAGGGACCCACAGGGATCACCAACTCCAACCCTGCACAGGTCCATCCCTGAGAGTCATCAGGCAGGCTGAGCTACAGAAAGGCCTCTTGGCCCTCACTCCTGGGAAGCTGGTGCCCATCTCTACAGTTAATTTGCAGTGGTACATGAGAAAGTGCAGCTGCTGAAAGCCCAGGGCTCTGCACTGAACCCTCCAGTGCTGGGGAGCAGCCCCCAGCACACCCAGCTCTGGGGAATTCGCGCTTTGCTCTTCCTTGGAGGTGACACTGCGGGCTGGAAATGCTCCCTTCTTGTGCCACAGTAAGAACTGGAGGGGAAAATCACCCCTGGGAGCAAAGGGAAGCCTTTCCCTCCCCCAGGGCTCAGCAGGGAGGGCAGGAACACACGCGTGGCCGAGGCTCAGCGGGAACAGCGTGTTTGTCCAAAGGGTCAGTCCCGAAGATTGTGGGGCTCCAAAATAGCCCCTAATCTCGGGCACCCCCCCAACTTCCTCCCAGCTGATGCCCCCAGGGCTGCTCCTGTCAAGAGGCAGCAGGAGAGCCGGGCTGGAGCAGGAATGTGCGAGGCAGGAGCGGTGCTGAAAGGCTGGGAAGCGAGGCTGGGCTGTGCCGAGTGTCAAGGTCGAGGACAGGCGAGACCCCAGGGGTGTGATGCTCCTCGGGGGAGAAGGAATGTGAAGTGTTTCTGAAGCCTCCTCAGCCTGGTTTTGGGATGTGAAGTGTTTCTGAAGCCTCCTCAGCCTCAGGTTTTGGGGATGGAGGGACACCTGCTCCCACCCACGCGCTCCAATGTTGGATCAGCCCGGGACGTGGAGCCTTTTCTGGGGAAAGACATTGATGTTTGCTTAAAAAACAATTAATGTTTGTGTCCTGGGCTTGCTGGAAATGAACATTTCCTCAGGGAATGCAAAGCAACTTTTCCACTTGGTCACATGATGTCACATCTAATTTCCCCACATGGAAACTCAGGTGGATTTGGGTTCAGCAGCCCATACCTTAACAAATTATTTAAGACATTTAAATTGCATTGCTATTATACATTAGGGTTTTCTTTAAAATGTGAAAAAAGTGTTTCTTTGTTTCCAACTTTTTTTTTTTTCCTTTTTCTCTCTAATTTCTTTAATGGAATCTCTTGAAAAAGTCTCTCAGAAAACACCACCAAGCAAACCCACAGAGATTAGTTTCAGTAGAGGGAAACAGAGTTGTTCTTGGATTAAATACAGAAGCATTACTTGAAGGAAAATATTCCTTTGAGTTCCTCTTTTTTTTTTTTTCTTTTTAGTATTTGAAGCTAGATATTTGATGAAAAAAATTTCAATAAATAATATATTGGAGGGGGAGAGGATATTAAAATTTTGTTTGTTCCTGCTTGGATATGAATATAAAAATCACAGGTAAAACTGTGGCTGGGCTGTGGAGGTAAAAACGTTTCATTTCAGATTTCAAAAGGGAAGGACTCACATCCACTTGCAGTTTTTGGGGGATAGAACTTCATTCTGCAATTCTAAATCCCCACATTTAGGGCAGGTGAGAGAGAAAATCTAAGAAGCATCAAGCACTTCCCCTATCTTGTGATCTCAAAGAGCTTTGCAATTTTAATTTCAGCTTTATGTCCACTTGTGTCAGCAGCACAATAATAGATGATAAATAAATCCTGTCCCCCCAAAAACATGAACTGCATGTGATGAGACCCCCAAGATGGCAAAGGGGCATAAAATTTATGAAATTCCTTGTCCAAGGAAGCAGAGGACATGGACAGCCTATCCCACCCTGCTCCTGCAAGGAATTTGCTCCACAGCACAGGGGAACTGCACTGGTTTCTGGACTAAAACCTTTGAGAAATCTCCAAAAAAGCCACCACACTCCCCCCCCACGAGGGTTTTTGGCCATCAGTCATGGAGCACTAATAAAGAACAGGGTGTGTTTAGTGGGAGAACAGGAGTGACTTTGGTGACGTTAATCAGGACTGAAAACCACTGGGATCAGCTGGAAAAAAAAACAAACTCCACTGCCCAGTGTAAGGAGGTGTAAGACACATCCCTGCCACAGCATTTGGATTCAGACTGAATCAACAGCAAGGCAGCTTGTTGAGAAACTTTGAAAATTCATTCTGGGCAAACCCAAAATCCTCTTTGAGAGCCGTGGAAAAGCAGGATTTTGGGTTCCAGGACACCCCAGGCACGCACGAGCTTTCAGGGAGGTGGGAGGTGGATCCGAGGGAACGTGCTCCAGCAACCACCACGGCATGTGACTTGAGGTTTTCCAAAATGCAGGGATGAAATTATTACAAAAATGCCCCCCACCGGTCCCTGTCAGGAGGTGGCTCTGGCATGAGGTAACTGCTGGGTGTGATATGGGAGATAAGGAAGAGTGTGACAGTGACAGTGTGATGAGCTTGCGAGGGAATAACTAAAATTAGTTTCCATTCCTGCATCTGCCCCAGCCCTTATTCCCGTATGCCTCAATTCCTGGCTGCTCTGGATTCCCTTCCCATAAATGGGCTGTTCCCCCTGGCTCCATTCGGGCTTGGATGTCCCTGGAAAATGGGAAGATGCTGTTTCATGGAAGAGTCGGGGGAGAGGAGTGAGAAACGTGTTACAGCCTGTGTGAGCAAGGAAAAGGAAAGAGGGGGAAGGAGGGAAGTCACTGGGCAGCCACAAGGGCAGGGAATTGCTTGAGCTGTGTGACACCAGTGGCGTTACATGGGAAGCCCCCAGGGCACGTCTTCCCCAGCTATTGCCAGGCAAGGGAAGGGGATGGGGCTCCCACTGACCAGCAGGGCACACACAAAGCACCTGCACTGCCTCTGGAAATTCCCTTTCCTCTCTCCTCTTTTCCTCCTGAGGTGACAAAAGGCCCCAGGAAGGGAGTCCACCCGTGTGGCACCAGCACAGCCCGGGCTCAGCGCGGGGCAGTGGCCACACAGATAAATAAGGATAAGCTGAGATTTATCAAGGCAGTGCAAAGCCTGAGGAACTGAAACAGAAAGAAAAGAGCTGGAAAAAGCTGGACATGGCCTTGCTGTCACTGTCCTGTCAGTCACAGGCAGCAAATTCTCCGCAGACTTGTTGTTCCTGGGGCTCCCAGCTCCCTGTGGGCTCACTCCTTGAGCAGATGTTTGGGAGAGCTGCCGGTTCCTAGTGGGATTGGGTGGGATTTGCACTTAATTGGGGAATTTTTCGCACACATTAATGTTCACAGCCCAGTCCTGCAGTCAGAGGGTGATACACAGGGAATTCTTAGATCCTTACACGAGACAGTCAAAGCAAATCCTTCGGTGTCTCACGTTCCAGCATTGAACCTGCCCCTTTTCCTGCTCAACCTCAAAGGGAACAAACACAGGCAATAAAGAAAACCCACATATTTCCAGGGACAGTAATTTTATTTATATATTTGCTTGTATCATTCATGGGATAGGAGTTATCTCAGGAAATCTATTGATCTGTGTCCCCTCCTATGAGTTCAGGATATGTCTCCATGTGGATGGAGGCTCTAACTGACATTAAAAGGTCATGCAAAATGTAATACTCTTAAAGGTCACACAGTTTATTAATTCAGTCCTGAACTAACTCAAACCTGGTGGGACATGATCAAAAATAAATCAGTTCCTATTTGAGACCTTCAGACAGAAAGTGGGAGCAGTGCAGGGCTAATGAACAGAGAGGAGGAGCTGTTTAATCCCAGGAGTTTGCACTCCACAGGCTTCTTATCACGCTCCCTCCACAGAACAGTTGGACAGAAAAAGGTCAAGAGAAAGTTTTAATTTTACATTTTTGAAATTCCTTCTCTCATCATGCAGTTATTTGGTGGTGCTTTGGCATTCATGTGGGTGTTAAACTCCAGGGAACTCTCCGAGCAGCCCCAGTGTCACTGACAAAAACAAGACAACCACACAAAACCTCCCTGAAACCTCCAAAACTGCTCCCCTTTCCTTGTCAGTCCAAGCAGGCTGTTTGAGGAATACCATCCCTTTTCCTGAATGAGAACTCCACTTAAATGGTCCCAACAGCCCCCAAATGAACAAAGTCCTTGGGAACGATTCCTAAACGTACCTTGTCCTTGGGTTTGAGAACCTTGGGTTTTGAGATTCCTAATCTCCAACAATAGGGAAAAAAACGGGCTCTGGCCACCAGAAACTATTTTGCTGACAATTTTGATTAATAACTTGAAATTATTTAACTGACAGTTTGAGAACTAAGCAGAGGTGGAATATTTTCTGGCAGCTTTTTGTCGATATCCCAGCACGAGATATTAATTACAAAGTCAACAGTTTGTAAGCACACCAACAAAGCACGAGGATAAATTAGACAAGCCTGGCTAATATTTGCTCTGTTTATTTGATGTTAGGGCTGGAATCAGAAAGGGAAAGCAGCTTGTGTGTAACAGTAGGAAAGATTGATTCAGTAAGAAGTACTTTTTAAGTGCAGCCTGAAAAGTGCAAAGATGAAAATGTATTACATTCCAGCCTCTGTAACTCGAAGCCTGGAATTATACTGGGTAAATTAAGGTTGTCAGCAGCCTCTCTCTCTCTCTTTTGAAGGCCATGCAGCTGAATATCAAATTTTGTCTTTTCTATGCCTTTTTAAGGGAAACTGTCTCTAATGTCTCATTAATTCTGGCTTCAATTGCAGCAAAAATTCCAAATAAAGCCTTGTTCCTCTTTGTCTGGCTTCTGCAACTTCACGTTTTGGGATGCTCAGAATGCTTGTGCATGACCAAGGGATCTGATCAAACACTTGCCAGTGCCTCAGTTCACAGGGCAACTGCTGAACCCTCACCTGGAAAAGTCTTGCATCTGTCCAAGACCAACAAAGTGAAGGACTAATCGCTCTCCAAATTTAATGGGTGCCCAAAGATGTGACTTTGTCTTGACAGCTTTTAGGAAACTGCTCCCAAGAGGCAGGGAAAATGAGGGTCCATGGGCAACAGCTCCGTGCAAATGTCTTCACGGCAGGAAAACTACCTCGTGGCTGCACGGATTGTTTGGGGATTAACTGTCCCATCAGTGTGAGACCATTTTAGTGGCCTCTGGATACAGAGACTCCTCTCTCTCAGGCACTTTTTATACTGTATTAACACTTGTGAGGCTCAGGATCGTGAAAACACCTTTTAACTGGAGATTTTTTTTAAATCCATCTCCCGCTTTTCAGACTCTGGTTGTGCAAGATCTACCACTGCTCTGTTGAGCTGTGCCGATCTCCTCAGCTGTTTAAGACGTACACAAACGCTCCCAACCCCTCTGGTACCCCCTCATTTTTAATTAGGAACACCCCACAGTTGGGGTTGGGGCTTGGGGGGAGCCCGTGACGTGCTTTAGATCACTCTGCACACCCTCGTTGTCCCCGGAGCAGCCCGGCAGGTCGGAGTGTCCCCTGAGGCGCCGATGGCAGCTTATCACATGGAGAGCAGGGAACGAGCCCCTGGCAGGGCTGGTGTTAAAGGGCTCCACTTATCTGGGCTGAGTGGCAGAGCCCTGGCTCTCAGTATGTTCATCTCAGATTGTTCACCCCGGGACGGGGCTCAGGGTGCTGTCAAACACCTCCCGTGGGCTCAGGGCACAGCGCGGAGTTTCTTTAGGTGAAAGCAGCCTCTGCTTCCCGTCACGGTGGGGGGAAAAAGGGGACTGGCCACCCCTGTGGGCTCGAACCCCGATGTTCTGAGTTTAAACAGATTTTTAAAGGCCCATCTGTCCAGCGGGAGGAAGGACAAACTCCCCAGCAGCTGCCTCGGGGTGTGTGTGGGGAGGAGGATGCTCCGTGTCCCACCTGGACAAGGCAGGATTTACAGCCTGCAGAGTGATAAAGGTCTTCACTCCCTTTATAGTCTGGGCTGTCCTGGAAGCCCCCTGAACCACAAGAACCTCCTCAGAAAATCTCACTGTACTTCCTCACCCCCTCCCCACTCCACCCCCCCAACCTCCTTTATATATTTATTTTGAAGGTTGGACTCGATGATCTTGGGGATCTCCTCCAACCTTAATGATTATATGATTAAACCTTAACGATTTTATGATTGTCTCCCCACATCAACTCTCATCCCAGGACTGGCCATTACAAAGGGATTGTTTAAGGGAGTTTTCTCCTCTCTCAGCACAGCCACAGAAGGATCAACTTTATGCTACATTTGCTTTTCTACCAGACAAGAAATGGCCAGAGCAACCTGAGGTTCGGCAGCTCTGAATCACCTTCCTCTCTTTGCACACACCCTCAGGAAATTAAATAAAGTGGGAACTGCCCAGCCATAGCAGTTTGGCTGCCTCTTACTGAGCTGAGAGAAAGGGCAAAGAAAAGGACTTGGAAGTGTGAGAGGGACTCTAAACCCAGCAGAGGATGTGGCCATGACCGGCAGGACCTGCCTGCAACAGAGACCTGGCCACGGAATTCCAGCCGGTTTTCCAGCCCCTTTGCCCCTGCTGTCCTCCAAAAAACCCACATCCAAAGCCACACCACCCCTGTGTGGGTTCTTCACTCCCGAGGAAGGAGCCTGGCTGAGCAGGACTGGGCAGGGGCAGAGGCAGAGGAGGCTGCTTGGATTTCCCTTGGTGGCAACAGGGTGGTGATGAGGAGAGATAATGTCTTAATATATAATGGAATATATACATACACATATGTATTAGAGAGAAAAACTAAAAATATTAAGGCATCAAAAATGAATTTAGTTAATCACCAAGAGGGGAATAATGACGTGAAAATAAACGTTACACTGGTTTAGAAATCTGAAAGAAAGAATTGTAATCCCCTGTATCCTGAGTCAGCTTTTTTTTTTTTTTTTGGGGGGGGGTGGAACAGAAAATAACAGGGATTAATAACAGGGATTAATCGTATTTTATTTTTTATTTATGTTTTGCCCCTAACCGGAGCCTTTACCAGCCTAATGACAGCAAGATCCCGACTGCGGTAAGAAAACCTCACGTTGAGGTTGCTGTAACAATTTGCCATCTAGTGGTCAGCGGGAATCTCATTCCTGCTTGGCTCGAGCAGAGAGAAATGTGTCCACCAGGATTGGGTTGTGTTCCTTGGAAATCTGGCCAAGGCATTCACTTAGCTTAAAAAAAAATAACCCAGCTCACCTCCTAATAATTTATAATCTGAGTATTTGCAGTTCAGGCACCTTGAGGCAAACTGAACTGAGGAATGCTCCCTCCTCTCCTCTTCCTGTAAGAGAAAATTCACCAGTGT
>NW_020956769.1:22632-24355 GCF_003031625.1 Empidonax traillii | reverse complement strand
CTGTAACAATTTGCCATCTAGTGGTCAGCGGGAATCTCATTCCTGCTTGGCTCGAGCAGAGAGAAATGTGTCCACCAGGATTGGGTTGTGTTCCTTGGAAATCTGGCCAAGGCATTCACTTAGCTTAAAAAAAAATAACCCAGCTCACCTCCTAATAATTTATAATCTGAGTATTTGCAGTTCAGGCACCTTGAGGCAAACTGAACTGAGGAATGCTCCCTCCTCTCCTCTTCCTGTAAGAGAAAATTCGCCAGTGTTAGTAACTGTGCCTTTTCATGACTTGATAGTAACTGGAAAACTTGCTTTCCCATCTCAGACAGGACATATGAAAAGCTGCCACTGCTCCTGATGTAAGCAGTGCCTTTAATTAAAAAGGTGCTGCTCTCCAGGGTAAGAGTTTCCACATTGAGCTCTGGTTTTGAAATGATCACAAGTGGTGAAGGTGTCACACCCTGGCCTTGGTCAACAGCCCTGGACCCTGGGAAACTGAGGAGCTGGCAGGTTTTTGGGAGTGGTTTCAGGGGGAAAAGCATCTCAGATTAACGTGCAGCACAGGTGACCAGAAAAATCGGTGTCCTTGGCAGTGAGGGACCACAGAGGCTCCCTGCCCAGGGGGATCAGGAAAGTTTAACTGCAAAGGGGGGGAGATGTGAGCAGTTTGGGCTCATCCTGCCTGCCCCAAATGCCTGACATGTTTCAGCTGCCTCTCAGTGGCATCCAACGACGATGCCATTGCTTGGATTCCAGACGTGCCTTCAGACACCTTCTGGGCTTTTTAGAAAAAGCTGGGAGCAAACAACCAGCACTGCCCTGATATCCCAGCTAAGGATAAAACAACCAGTATTGTCATGATATGCCAGCCAGGGACACGTATTGTTTTAATTTACCAAAGCTGCCAGTGCACAGGCACACCCAGGCACGCTCCCACCGAGCTCTCTTCCACAAAAAACAAATTCCCCACTTTCTACAGAGCAAGCCTGATTGAGAAGGCAGGTCAGTTTCCAAAATGTGCATATTTGGTGGAGAGAAGCTCTTGGAAAGAAAGGTCAGGTAACTTCTAAGATCACGAGTCACATCCTGACACTCTTCCTCCCTGGACTTTCAATTTTTGGGACACTTCTGGGTTGGAGCGCTGGTGGGATCAGGGCAGCCCTGCCCCTCTCCTGGTGCAGATTCCAGTGGCTCTGCTGCTTCCAAGGTGTTACCCTTGTGCTTGGAGCCAAGCAGCTTCCCCTTATCCACCTGCACATTAACCTTGGGTGGTTATCGGGCCGAGCTCTGATTGCTCCTGACTCCACCGTTGTTTCAGAGGTGTAGGGCTTGCAGTCCTCTGTGGGTGCCTCCCACAGAAATCAGTGGGAATTTTCCATCCATCCCAAGTGGAAAAATCTCATGGATCCCAATGCAAAAAGATCCTTCCCAACAGACAGCCCACAAAGCTGCTGAGACCCAAGGAGCTCCAGGACAGACGTGTATCATATAGGGCATGTCTGAGTTAACTGAGAATTAAAACTGAAGGTTGAATATATGAATATATTCAGCTTTGGGCCCCTCGTGGCAAAGAAAGACACTGAGGGGCTGGAGGTGTGCAGGGAAGGGAACGGGGCTGGGAAGGGGCTGGAGCAGCAGGAGCAGCTGAGGGAGCTGGGGGGGCTCAGCCTGGAGAAAAGGAGGCTCAGGGGGGACCTTCTGGCTCTGCAATCCCTGACAGGAGGGGGGAGAT
>NW_020956769.1:20898-22611 GCF_003031625.1 Empidonax traillii | reverse complement strand
CTGTAACAATTTGCCATCTAGTGGTCAGCGGGAATCTCATTCCTGCTTGGCTCGAGCAGAGAGAAATGTGTCCACCAGGATTGGGTTGTGTTCCTTGGAAATCTGGCCAAGGCATTCACTTAGCTTAAAAAAAAATAACCCAGCTCACCTCCTAATAATTTATAATCTGAGTATTTGCAGTTCAGGCACATTGAGGCAAACTGAACTGAGGAATGCTCCCTCCTCTCCTCTTCCTGTAAGAGAAAATTCACCAGTGTTAGTAACTGTGCCTTTTCATGACTTGATAGTAACTGGAAAACTTGCTTTCCCATCTCAGACAGGACATTTGAAAAGCTGCCACTGCTCCTGATGTAAGCAGTGCCTTTAATTAAAAAGGTGCTGCTCTCCAGGGTAAGAGTTTCCACATTGAGCTCTGGTTTTGAAATGATCACAACTGGTGAAGGTGTCACACCCTGGCCTTGGTCAACAGCCCTGGACCCTGGGAAAATGAGGAGCTGGCAGGTTTGGGGGAGTGGTTTCAGGGGGAAAAGCATCTCAGATTAACGTGCAGCACAGGTGACCAGAAAAATTGGTGTCCTTAGCAGTGAGGGACCACAGAGACTCCCTGCCCAGGGGGATCAGGAAAGTTTAACTGCACAGGGGGGGAGATGTGAGCAGTTTGGGCTCATCCTGCCTGCCCCAAATGCCTGACATGTTTCAGCTGCCTCTCAGTGGCATCCAACGACGATACCATTGCTTGGATTCCAGACGTGCCTTCAGACACCTTCTGGGCTTTTTAGAAAAAGCTGGGAGCAAACCACCAGCATTGCCCTGATATCCCAGCTAGGGATAAAACAACCACTATTGTCGTGATATCCCAGCCAGGGACACGTATTGTTTTAATTTACCAAAGCTGCCAGTGCACAGGCACACCCAGGCACGCTCCCACCGAGCTCTCTTCCACAAAAAACAAATTCCCCACTTTCTACAGAGCAAGCCTGATTGAGAAGGCAGGTCAGTTTCCAAAAATGTGCATATTTGGTGGAGAGAAGCTCTTGGAAAGAAAGGTCAGGTAACTTCTAAGATCAGGAGTCACATCCTGACACTCTTCCTCCCTGGACTTTCAGTTTTTGGGACACTTCTGGGTTGGAGTGCTGGTGGGATCAGGGCAGCCCTGCCCCTCTCCTGGTGCAGATTCCAGTGGCTCTGCTGCTTCCAAGGTGTTACCCTTGTGCTTGGAGCCAAGCAGCTTCCCCTTATCCACCTGCACATTAACCTTGGGTGGTTATCGGGCCGAGCTCTGATTGCTCCTGACTCCACCGTTGTTTCAGAGGTGTAGGGCTTGCAGTCCTCTGTGGGTGCCTCCCACAGAAATCAGTGGGAATTTTCCATCCATCCCAAGTGGAAAAATCTCATGGATCCCAATGCAAAAAGATCCTTCCCAACAGACAGCCCACAAAGCTGCTGATACCCAAGGAGCTCCAGGACAGACGTGTATCATATAGGGCATGTCTGAGTTAACTGAGAATTAAAACTGAAGGTTGAATATATGAATATATTCAGCTTTGGGCCCCTCGTGGCAAAGAAAGACACTGAGGGGCTGCAGGTGTGCAGGGAAGGGAACGGAGCTGGGAAGGGGCTGGAGCAGCAGGAGGGGCTGAGGGAGCTGGGGGGGCTCAGCCTGGAGAAAAGGAGGCTCAGGGGGGACCTTCTGGCTCTGCAATCCCTGACAGG
>NW_020956769.1:11064-17568 GCF_003031625.1 Empidonax traillii | reverse complement strand
CAAATGTGTCTCCTCTGCAGGAAAACCGGCAAGACCCACTTTAATTCTGATTTTGGATGAAAAAAAAAAAAAAAAAAGGGCAAAGCATTTTCCTCAGTTATTAAAGCGTTATCTTTATTTGTGTATCATAGGTTTGTCATACATCAAAGCTTTGAATGGACAAGTGAAGCCTTGTACTCGAGCTCTGCTCCAGCTGGAGAACACGGTTCCCCATCCCAAAAGCGTGCAAAGAAATCAGGCAGTTCCTTGCAGCAGGAATGTCAGGATTCAGTTGCAATGAGTTCTTCACAGATTTTAAGGCCCAGAATGCTCGGAATTCCTGCAGTGGCACAGCCATCAGTATTCTCCGGTGCTACAAGAAACGAGAAGATGAAGAGATGATCGTCAATGAGATCCCTGCGTCCAGCCAGGAAAAAAAAACACCTCAATCCCCTGCTCAAGGCTCCTGTCGGTCCCAAAACTGTGCCAAACATTTGTGGTGCAGCTGAACGGGGGGGAAATGCCTGACCAGCTCAAAGGTACCGCGTGGACTGAGAGGACAGGAAGGTTTGAGGGGCAGGTTATGCACAGCACCAGGAGCAGAGTGTTCTGATTGTAACTCACGTGCAGTGGCTACGAGCTGGTAGAGGGGCAGCCCCGTGCAGAGCTGCTCAATGTGCTTGCCATAGAGGATCCAGTCCTTCCAACGCCCCAGCACAGAATTGCCAGACTGAAACTGGGTCCACACGTTATTTGGAGAGTAAACATCCCTCATCATCTGAAAAGGAGAGGTTACACAGCATCAGTGCTGTAGCTTTGGTTTCCCAAACTTAAAATCACCTTCCTTTGCCTCACAAAAAAACATTAGCTAAAGAAGCTCCATGCCTTTAAAGAGAAATAAACATTTTCAGTCTATTCAGAAACAAAATTCACTAGATACTAATTCTGCCAACACAGCAAACCTGAGCCGTATTTCTGCCTTATTAAATTATGTTAATTGGCAGTAAATTTTGCTGTAAATGTGCTACTGCTGGGCTGGCACAAAACGGGCCAGAACTCCGGGTCATCTCCAAGAAATACTTCCAGTCACCTTCTGAAACCTCAGCCTGAATAGGGAAGTCAAAGTCTACTCAAAGTAAATTGATCTCTAAGCTCTGTTCTGCAAAAAAAAAAATAAAATTCAAGCTATGTGGAGCTCAAAATATCAGCAGGGCAATGAATAAAGGGCAAGTCTGCCCAGACTTACGTTGTGATCACCTCAAAATAGTCAAATTACATCAGTTTCGAGCACTGGGGATCGTACAGTTTGAGACACCCTGACAAACTGCTTTGAAACTGCAGGGGGGTCGTGACTGTTCAGTATCCCAGGAAAACGTTCTACATGATATTCCCTGGAAGTTCTGTCTTGTCGGATCAGCTCCATCATGGCTAAGACAGCAACAGAGCAACTGCTTTTGGAGGCAGAGTGTGGGTGCTCCCATCACACCCCACCTGCCCTCCTTGTGGACAGTGAGGGGTTCACTACGAGCTCACCTGCCTCTCGAAAGCCAGCCGGCCGATCTCTCGCAGCTCTGGGATGTATTCCTTCTGGATTTTCATGATAAAGCAGGCATTTCGGGAGAACAGCCTGGTGGCAATATACCCCTGAGGCCAAAAGGAGGAAGGTTAAAAGTTTAATTAAAAATGGCTGACACTGATGTTCGTCGATGGTCTCCACTCCAATCCAGAAGAAAACCCGAGTGGCCACACACTCTGCATTTCCATTGTCCCCTTTGGTAAATGGAAGCCTGTCCCAGTGGCTGTAAGACTGGAAGCATCATTTCTGGCAGACTTCGCTGCACCTGAGTGCTGGTGGCCCATCCTTTGCTCTCCCCTCACTGTCATGAATTGCCACCACAGGATTCATTTACAAGTCTTTTAAACTGACCCATCGTATGGGTGAGACAAGGAGATGGTTTAAGAGGGGGAAGGCGATGGGAGGGTTAAAAGAAACTGGTTTCAGGGCAGCACGTGGCAAAAACACAACAAAATAATTTCTGAGTTTAAAAACTTGCTGAGAGGTGAAGTGGGAGGTCGATTCCTGTCTTTACTCACGTGAGAGTAGTCGAAGATGGTATCAGAGGAGTAGACGCCGGAGCGGATGTGGACGTCGACGACGTGCTCCTCGCTGTGGATGGTCATGGTCCCGGTGACATAGTTACTGCCAGGCTGTCGCAGCACAAAGGTCTGTGGCAGAAAGCACAGTCACTGACTGTCACCTGGCTTCATCTTCAGCAGGTGCAACAAACCCCAGTTGGCTTTAGGTAAACACTAAATCCCCTCACGACCCTCGGGCAGTCTCAGGAGGCTCCCGAGGTGGAGATCAGCTGTGCAACGGGCCCTCCTGCAGGCTGAGGAAAACCACAGTGGGACATCCCAGTCATCTGGGACTGTCAGGAGACTGCAGCAGTTTCTAAATTTCAGCTGAGCCGAGGGGGGACCTGTGTCCCCCAGATTTCCCGTTACTCTGCATCCACACACAACCACCTCTTTGCCTTGACTGTCACCTCTGGCAAAAGCTCTTCTTCTTTGGCAGTAACCAACTTGTTAGTACCTTCTGTGCTTTTCTAGCTGCTCTATTCCCCCTGCCCAGGGATCCAACACATTTTAAATGAGCACATTCAGGAGAAGGCTCATCATCTACTTACATCCAGTGCAGAAGTCTGAGCCCAGAAGACTCCCAGCAAAACAAGGACTGAAGCCTGTAAAAGGAATCAGCATCTCACTCAGCAAAACACCAGGCAGTGACTTCAAAGCACTATGAACTGAGGGCAGCAGCTGTAGCATCAGTTTGAAAAATGACCCATTTAACATGTGCATTAATTGAAAGCAATTACAATTCTCCATTGCAAACTTCTCGTTTATTTGGGTCTCTTTTGCCTGTAACTGAAAAAGCAGAATAACTTAACCACCAATTTTTTTTTGTATTCTCAGAAGTCCCTCCTTGATGCCTTGTTACTTCTTGATTTGCCTCTACAACTGCAGTTATTAAAACACCAAAAAAAAACTCCTTGTGAATGGCAGCCAGTTCTTCACTCTTTGCTCAAGTGATGCTGCAACTGACTGCACTGACCCAAGGAATGCAGGTTTCTTACTGAACCACCAAAGAAACAGCACGTTGTACCCCGTGCTGTGCCACTTACTTGAGCATCTTCTCCTCTGTCCTTTTGTTTCTAAGAAATAGGAGCTCAGAGTATTAAAAGTTCAACAGAAATGGGGATACTCACAAGTCTCTTCATTTTTCTTTCGGATGAGAACAAGACGCAGCAGAAGGTAAAACGTGGGGAAATCCCAGAGACCTTCAACTTTTATATCTTGCTGGAGGTGTGGGAAACACTTGACAGAACTTTCCTTCATGACTCGAACAAGTCCATATCTACATGTCGTAAGCCTCCTATCTGAATTTTGGGTTGGCACAGATAACCTGACCCTGATATATTTAAAGCACTCAGTAAGACTCAGTAAATCAATCACTCTACAAATGGCTATTATTTACTGGTTGAAACTTTAGAGGAGTTCCCAGCCTTGCTGGTTCTATTTTTTTTAAAATGTTTAACAGGATATTATCCAGAATTAAATGTCATTGGGAATAACTCTGCTATTCATTTGTACAAACTGCATTTTGTCTTCTGGAATACAATCCCCAAGAGCCCAATTGACGGTCTGCAGACAAACCCTGGAAAGAAACACTTGTGTCATGGTGGCCTCCACACCAGCCACCCAACAGGACAATCCCTCAGCCAATTCTTTCATCTCCTCTATTGGGTGGGGCCTTGAGCAACCTGCTCCAGTGAGTGGCATCCCTGCCCATGGCAGGGGGTTGGAACTGGATGATCCCAAAGTCCCTTCCAATCCCAAGCATTGTAGGATCTCATGATTCTTTTCTCTGTGCTTGGACTCTTACAAAAAGTTCTGCTCACTTTTGATCAGTTCCCCTGATGGGCAGAACACCTGCACTGAAATTAGTGACAGAGTTAGGAACGGCAGCTTTGCTTCCCAGGACAACCTGGGTGACTTTTGGCCTCCTCAGCGTTCAGAGGCGTGATGGGAAAATCCAGAGGCTGCCTGGTTTCAACATAAGGTCACAGAACCAAAAGGAGCAGGATGGGGATTCCCCCTTTAGAGGTGCCACTGATTGCTGTGTTTTATGAAAATCCAATGACCACAGGGCTTTGCCATGAGAAGTGTTCTCTGGTGGCTGCGACCTTGCCCAGGCTCCTCCTCATCCACAACTCCACCCCAGCCAGCGCTGGGACCTGGATGAATCACACTCTGCTTTCTACTAAAAGGTCGTAATCGAGGCTGGTTCCCTCCAAATAAAACAAGAGCTCAAACTAACAGCAAACACATTTCTGTAATCTCCGTTATCGGGGGAAAAAAAAGTGAAGGAGATTGTACAGAAATCTCTCTCAGCAAACAGGCCTCAATGGGAAAGAAGAAAAACCAAACAACAAAAAAAAAGGAAATTGTACACATTTGCTTTATGCCACCTAAGTCCACACAAGAAAAGGTTATCTCCGGTGTAACAAAGCTGTGCTGCTAAGCAATGTATCAGAAAGCACATAAACAGATATCAAATTGTGATAAGCACAGTTAGACTAATCAGGTTGAAGTTGCTCTCCTCTTTAAGAGCTGGCCCTGGCCCTTCTTCTCAAAAGATTCTTTGTTTCTAAGATTCCAGTTATGTCAGAAATACCCAGTGTAGATTTCAGCAGTCAAATAAGCCTTTCACAGCAGGAATACAACAGGGTCAGGCACCACAAGTTAAAACAAAAAGCTTTAATAAGTTCTAAATGCATTAAACGGAAAGTTGAATTTAATTTTCCATTACTTTTGGGGAGGGAGGGGGGGTGTCCATTTAATTTTCCATGCCTTTATATAGTAATTTCTTCTGAAAAACACCCAGGAAACATGAGCTCCTGCTTTCCTAAGCATCAATGGGCTTAGACACAGGTAAGGGCAGAGTGACCTGGGAGATCCACAGTTACTCAATTCAGAAATAGCCACAATCTCACAATTTTCACCTTCCACTGGACTGACTGAATTCTGTTGATCCCATCAGACAAAGACAAAAATTAAAGATTGATTTCTGAAAAGCATTTGACTAATTAGCACGATTGCAAAAGAGAACACAGTCCAGATTGGTTGTCTCAGGCAAAGCCTGTCTATATTCCCACAGGAAATCCTTGCTTTTTGGAGGCTTTTCCCCCCCAGTTTATCACACATCTCCCAGGAACGTCCCTGAAATCAGCACACATCAGTCACAGCAACAGGATATGCTGAGCTGGGAGGGACCCACAAAGACCATCAGTCCAACCCTCAGCCCTGCACAGGCCCAGCCCCAAGAGCATCATCCAACCCCTCCTGCAGCTCTGGCAGCCTTGGGGCTGTGCCCACTGCCCTGGGGAGCCTCTTCAGTGCCAACCACCCTCTGGGGGAAGAACCTTTCCCTGAGATCCACCCTGAGCCTGCCCTGACACAGCTCCAGCCATTCCCTGGGGGCTGTCCCTGCTCCCCCCAGAGCAGAGCTCAGTCCTGCCCCTCCTCTGCCCCTGCCCAGGGAGCTGGAACAGCAGTGAGGTCTCCCCTCAGTCTCCTCTGCTCCAGCTGAACACACCAAGTGCCCTCAGTGTCCTCACACGGCTTCCAATCAAGGCCCTTCCCCATCCTCGTGGCCTCCTTTGGACACTCTCTGATGGGTTTGTTATGTTGTGTACCCCAAAACTGCCCCAATGTTGAGGTGAGGCTGCCCCAGGGCAGAGCAGGGCGGGACAATCCCCTCCCTGATGCCCCCAGGACAGGACTGACCCTCCTGGCTGCCAGGGCACTGCTGACTCATGGACAACTGGCCATGGACCAGCACCCCCAGGGCCCCTTCCCAGAACTGCTTTCCAGCCTCTCATTCCCAGTCTGTCGGTACAGCTGGGATTGCCCCATCCCAAGGGCAGAATCCAGAACTTTCCCTTGTTGAGCTTCCTATGGCTGGCGTTTCCCAGCCCTCTGACCTGTCCAGGTCTCCCTGCAGGCCCTCCCTGCCTTGCAGGGACTCAACAGCTCCTCCCAGTTTTGTATCCAACTTGCTGAGTGTCCCTTCCAGTGCTGTGTCCACGTCACTGCTGGAGATGATGGAGAGCACAGGGCCCAGGGTGGAGCCCTGTGGGACCCCCTCAGTGCCAGGTCCCATCTGGTGTCACCCCAGCCACTGCCACCCTCTGTGCTTGAGTCCTCGAAGCACCTTCTGTATGGAGTAGCTGAAGGAAGGAGCTGCCTAAGAAGGGCTGTAACCCCTCTAATTCAACTTTCCCCAGGTTTCAGGAAGAGGGAGGTTTGGTTTAGGAAGCCGTGGCTCAGAACCTCTTGGAGAACATTTCCCAGTGATGTCACATTCCCACTTGCAGGCAGGTTGGTTGTATCAGGGAAGAGAGCAGAAAATGGAACCTGAGAAACGTGCAGAACATGTAACATGGTGTGTCACAGCACAGCAAC
>NW_020956769.1:8835-10824 GCF_003031625.1 Empidonax traillii | reverse complement strand
GGTTTCAGGAAGAGGGAGGTTTGGTTTAGGAAGCCGTGGCTCAGAACCTCTTGGAGAACATTTCCCAGTGATGTCACATTCCCACTTGCAGGCAGGTTGGTTGTATCAGGGAAGAGAGCAGAAAATGGAACCTGAGAAACGTGCAGAACATGTAACATGGTGTGTCACAGCACAGCAACGATGATCACAAGAAAATTCATTTCTCCATTATTTTTGTAAGGCCAAATATTTTCAAATACATTCTCATTTACCCCGATGAAAAATCGTTAAGCCACAGAATTACACTTAATGTAAGAATTTGACTCATTAGTTGACACTATCATCCACTAGAAAACATTTAAACCAAAGAACCTTGAGCATCAAGTGAAAAGAACAATTGCACCATCTCAGTTCATTCATTCAGTGCCCAACAAGAGTTTTAACATCTGAAGGAGAAGGATTCAGTCAAGTTGAGGGGAGATTATATGATAAAAAGTCACCATAAACTCTCCTGATGACTCACAGGGTTTTTCTCCAGGTACTTTTCATAAATATTTACTTTATCAGGGAGTGAGGAGGTAGTGGGAGAAAAGTAAAGAGTGAAGCAACACCACATTCACCTCAAAAAACCAACATAACTCTCCATGCTCCCGTTTGCACTCGGGTGGGCCACGCTCTAGATAAAGGAGGGGTGACATAGCCTAGAAAACACCATGGCTCAAGGACAGGTCAAGTAGAATTAATAATGCTCCATAGTTACAAAGAAAAATATCAAACTTGAGCTCCCAGGATGAAACCAGAAACAATTTCAGCAGTTTTACTCTTGCTAGACAGTGAGGAGCAAAAAAAACACATGAAAATGTAAGTGTGTGCCCAGAATGAAACACTAAGTTGAGGAAAGGGTGAAAACTGCAACGACCTTGGGAGTTTGCTGCACAGGGGCACAAGGATTTTGCTATGGAAACAGAGTGCCTTGAGCAGAGCTTGAAAGAGGAGACAATCTTTTATTGGGAAACCACCACTCAAAGCCCCATTCCCTGCCCTTTTTCCTGGCCATTCTGTTGGCCTCATTAGCTCTGTAAGCCAAGCTTCATGTCAAGTGCTCGAGCTGGGCATTCACCACACAAACTGCTCAAGCAATCAGAAGCTGATGGAAGACGTGCAGATTCAGGGCTCCAAGGGTGACACGTTGCTGCAATGGCCACCTTGGCTCTGGCTGTTGGAAGACACAGATAAAGTTGCTTCCCACAGTTGCTACGACACTGCAGGGATGAGGATTGTACAGCTCAGGTTCTCCTGCCTTTCTTGACAACAGCTCCACTAATGGAATTTCCACAGGCTATGAGAGGATTTTGTGACACATAAAGTAAGACTTTGAGAGGTATTTTGGGTCTTGGAGGCAAAGAACATACCTGACTCCATCCACAAATCAGCCCCACAAATCCTTTCCCTTGGGAGTTTCTTACTTTCATTCACCATATCTGGCACCTCAAGCCAACTGCAAAGGGGATGTGAACCAGATTAGAAGCAGAGCCAGAACTGCTCCACCTCCTCGGCACTCAGGGAGTCCATGCCAGGCATCAGTTCCTGACTGAACGAGCTCAGAAAGGAAGGTCAGCAACACAACTCAGGAATTTCTGTGATTTAGAACCAGCTCCATGATCTCCAGGGACTGATTTAGCATTTTTAACTCAGCAAGATCATCACCTGCTGTGATTTGAATGTGGGTTTGGTTATAGGTACAACGTCAGGCCTTTGCCACGTAGGTACGGAGTGTCTTACAAGTTTACTGGGAATCTGTTCTCTGGTGCTGATCATTCTTTTTTTTCCATTTAAAAGTCACTGTTAAATACCTTGAACTTACCAGGACCAGTTTTCTTTCATCTGCCTGTACCCAATGAATTCAATCAGGCTGCCATCAAAGCCTCCTCTTATCAGAGCACTTCCCCAGGAAACCCGTCATGATTCTGTGAACACAGGGCACCTGCCAATAAGGCAAACCCATTTTCA
>NW_020956769.1:5161-8418 GCF_003031625.1 Empidonax traillii | reverse complement strand
CAATTAGCAGCAGAGCTTGCCTGGCCTACCATCAAAATGAACTTCACTGTAAGTAGACGAATCACTTTCTCATGAAACTCTTAAGGCTGGACAGTTTGAATGGGTTTGAGTCTTTCTTGGCACCAAGTGAACTTGTAGTGATTTGTGCAGGGATCACAGAGAGAAAATGCCAGAGGGGTGGGGACTGCATGGGTGAAATGTCCCTTCTGGCAGGGATGTCACTCCATCTGCCTACTTAAAAATGAAAGAGGGAAGTGCTCTGTCTCAGGGGTGACACACACACGTGGAATGTCCAAAGGACAATATTCTCTCCTTCACAACTCAGAGGCAAGTCAACAGTCTCAGCAAGGTCCAGAAAGTGAGGGCACAACTGTGCTGAGAGTGCAGGAGAACCACGAGAGACTCCACGTGCAGGACGGTGGTGCCGGGGTATTTACAGTGGCTGGAACTGTGCAGGATAAATTCCCACGTGTTACTGTTAAATATTCTGAGTCACACTTGGATCTTTTTCATCAAAATCCTCCTCTGAAGGAGATGAAATCTGGGACTGATTCAATATTCAGGGGATTGTCTCCAAGAGAATTGTCTCCAAGAATTTATCTTCAGAACAGTGTTAAATCTCTCCAAAAGAGACCAGCAGTAGTTTGGACAATAACAAGCACATGGATCACAGAAACTTTGACTTTTTAAAGGGGATAGAAATATTTAATGTCACGTTTCTCTGTTCAGAAAGGCTCGTGCCTACCCTTAGATTATTAGCTCTGTATCTGGAGGATGAAATCTCTGTGAGGATGCTCAGGTCCTATTGCTGCTGACACAGAGCTGCAGTGGGCACCCACATTCCAGTTCTCCCCATTAGGTGCACATGGACACGTCATGGATCTGCTCCACGTCTGAAATCAAAAGGTCAAGGTGAAAAGCTCACTCTCTCCAAGAAATTATTTCAGAACACCTTTTCCCAAGGGGTTTACGGGACTGGGGCTGGGCAAGTTTTAGAGCCTGTTGGTTCAGGGCTATTTCTGTGCATTGATGATCTCATGGAAACTCATTTAAACAAAACTCCCCTGCATATTTAAATCCTCTTCGGCCAGGTCTCCCTGCAGAAAAGTGCTGATCCTCTGTGCAACATTAAATGGAAGTAAAAATTAGTTAAAGACAGCAAATAACTTGATGCAAGATAAGCAGTACAATGTTAAAATGTTGTGAATTTAAACATTCATTTCAGATTGTGATTACTGCTCTTCTTGGAGTTGTCCTGGCTCCAGCTCTTGCCAACAAGGTAAGGACAGAGCTACTTGCAGCTCTTCACTTCTGCCATGAGAATTAGTGGCCTTTAGCTGCTGCCTCTGATAGTTCTGAGAGTGAAGCTGCATTTTTAAGTGTGATGCTTAGAAGAAAATTATATTTTTATTATTATTACACGCCAAGGGAAATATTAATGTGCTTGATACACCAAGGGAAAAAAGTTACCACGTATGAAATCAGGAAAGTCTGTCCTGAGATGAGCAAAACCACTGCAAGGAGTGGTGTGGAGAGAAATGAATATCAGTATGAATGATCTGACCACAAAATCCAGGGGAATACTGTAAGTAACCTGGTGTCTGCACACTCCTAGTGGGGAAAGAACAACAAGGAATTATTTTACTTGTTTAGAAACTAAGGGACTTCCAAGTCTTCATTCTGAGGCCAGAAATTACCTTCCCTTTAAAATCATCTCCAAGAGCAACAGTTTCCCAAAACACGGCTACTAGAGCTATTGTTTATTGAGTAAAACACTCCTGGGAATCCCCAAAGCCACATCCTCACCTGCCTTAATCTCTTCCAAAAACCAGAACACTGACAATGGGCACCACAGTGAAAACTCAAACCGCTCTGACAGCGGTGTCAGCACCAACCCAAAGGAGGGCTCTGAGGGCTGGAAAACTGTCTGGGACTTCAAGGCTGTAAGTAGCTGCCACTTTGGCTCAAAAAAACTGACAAGAGACAGAAGGTTTCTGAAAAACACCAAAGTTCAACAAAACTTCACCAGATTTTAGGGCAGATTCTTAAAAATGTGCCCCTGCAGCCACGGGACTGGCTCTGCTCTACTGGGAGCTGAACTGAGCTCTTCAGCAGCAAATTCCTTCACCTGCCTTAAGCAGGAGAAGCCACATCATACACGTGGCACTACTGGAAGAGGCAATTTACCTTTCACCAAAGTCCCTCCACAGCCTCCATGACACATTTACCTAAACAATATAAATGAAAGGACCAATATTTTTCTTTCCCCATGACTGTTTGCACTGTACAAAGCCTTTGTTTTAACCAGTGCCTCTCTCTAGCCATCCACTTCTCTTTCCCTGTTTGCAACAAAAAAGGGGGTTTGTGTTTAATTTTAACAGGGCTACGTTGCAACCAAAGTGTTTTCAAAGAACACCTGCATCATTGCTTCAACCAGCAGGAGGTTTTGGCTTGGCAGACAGTTTCCTACACCACCTCCTGGAGACACGGTAGGAGGGTGGATGAAAGTGGTGTGAAAGGTCAATCAACCGCCTGTTCCTATGTGCAAAGGAGAAAAGGCCCCAAGAGCTGAAGAGAGCTTTCTTGGCTTTATAGCTGAATCTCTCTCAAAGTCCTTGCAAAACTTGCATCACCCATGAATAACCCCCATTCCTGCCCAGCCTGGTCTTGAACACTTCCAGGGATGGGGCAGCCACAGCTTCTCTGTTTGAGGCTGTGCTGTAGCCAGGGTTCACCACTCTCACAGGGAAGAATTTCTCCCCAGTATCCCATCTAACCCTGCCCTCTGGCAGTGGGAAGCTGTTCCCCCTTGTCCTGGCACTCCAGGCCCTTGTAAATGGTCTCTTTACATGTTTCTGGTGGGCTCCTTTTAGGCCACAATCAGGTCAACCCAGAGCCTTCTCTTCTCCAGGCTGATCAATCCCAACTGTCTCAGCCTTCCCTCACAGCAGGAGCTGCTCCATCCCTCTGATCATCTTGTGGCCTCCTCTGGACAGAACCACCCCCCACATGCTGCCCACGCTGTGGGACCAGCCCAGGGCACGGGAGGTCTCAGGGTTGGGATGGGACAGCTCCAGCCTCTCTCCCAGCAGCACCCCCACAAGTCCTTCTCCCCAGGGCTGCTCTCCATCCGTTCATCCCCAGGCTCTGAGCTCCGTCCTTGGTTTTCCTAAATGCCGTTTTCTGGGTTTGTCTCTTTGGTGCTCAGGGTTCTCAGCCTCACCCGCTGCCACCCAGAGAGAATCGCTTCCTCATCT
>NW_020956769.1:0-1302 GCF_003031625.1 Empidonax traillii | reverse complement strand
GACACTTCAACAGCAGATTAGGAAAAGGGCACAGAGATTCTCATGACTGGATTCATCAGCCAGACCTGCAGTTACATTTTTGTATTTGATTTTCCTTTCAGATTTTGACTGCAGTCCTTCTAGGACTCGTCCTGACTCCAGCCTTTGGTGAATATGTGAGTACAGTGACCATTTCCCACATGCACAGCTCCTGTTTCCATATCCCCTGCTTTGGGAGATCTCCCTGATCTTTCACCACTCCTTGGCCGGATAGAAATTGAAATCTCCTCTCAGACATGAAACTCTAAGGGCACCACACGCCAGCTGTAAGATGCAGCAATGATTCACTGAAGGCAGGAAAAGGATTCTTATGGCTACGGCCCAACGCCACAGCCTTGATCCTTTGTCCTTGGGAAGATCCTGAGGGCGCTGCTGGCAATCCCTGCTGGAAAAACTTGTTCTATTCTACCACAGATTTCTGTAAAGACTGGGGGGGGTCACTGCAAGTTTCGCAATGTAAAAGTGTGTACTTTTATTTTCTATCAGCAGTATCAGCAGACAAATGGAAAACAGGAAATAATCTTTGGTGGAGACACCCAAATATCTATAACTGGCGTTGCACAAACAGTGAGAATCAACAGTCAGAACCGCGTGGCAATTATCCAGCAAACGAGCAAAGATTTGTCATGGAAAACCATCTGGAACTACAACACGGTGAGTGGCAGGGAGTGGGCTTGTCCGGGCACTGTGACAGGAGCTCCAGCTGAACAAGGCACGGGGCTTCTTGCTTTCTTCTCAACTTTTCCAGTCCACCCTCTGGGGTAGAAGCCATCTACATTTCTCATCTCTTCAATCCACACTTTCTCTCAGCTTTTTCCAGTTGCAACACAAAACTGCCAGTGCTCAATACCTTTCTCTTCACAGGGCATCATTGCAACCAAAGTGACACAACAGAACACCTGCTACATTTCCGTCATGAACAGAACTGAGATGCCCAGCTTTGACAATCTGGCCAGACTGGCTAGAGAGAGCAGGGTAAGAGGCCAAAAGAGCTGCACTTTCTTGACCTTGGAGCCCGTGGGGCCTTTTCTTAACTGGGCTTTTTCCTGCTGGAGAGCACCACCTTGTCACTCATGGCACGACTGTCTTGCCCTCAACTGCAGTGCGGCTTGGGAATTTCCCCTAGGGATGCTTTGTCCCAAGAAAGGAGGGGGGGCCTCCTTCCCTATGCCAGCTGTGCTTTCTCTCAGCAACCTGAGCTCTGCGGTTTGCTGAGAAACCCTTTCTCTCAGCAGCCCTTCAAGGCCACCAATGCTTTTGGCG
>NW_020956768.1:117919-119646 GCF_003031625.1 Empidonax traillii | reverse complement strand
GAGGCCGTTCCCTCTCCTCCTGTCCCTGTTCCCTGGGAGCAGAGCCCGACCCCCACCCCCGGCTCCCCCCTCCTGGCAGGGACTTGCAGAGCCAGAAGGTCCCCCCTGAACCTCCTTTTCTCCAGGCTGAGCCCCCCCAGCTCCCTCAGCCCCTCCTGCTGCTCCAGCCCCTTCCCAGCTCCCTTCCCTTCCCTGCACACGCTCCAGCCCCTCAGTGTCTCTTCCAGGAGGGACACAGCCCTGGAGGTCCCTCAGCAGTGACAGCACAGGGGACAATCCCTGCCCTGGGCTGTGCCCACACTAGTCCTGATCCAGGTGCCATTGGCCTCTTGCCCCCCTGGGCACAGCTGGACTCATTCCAGCTGCTGGCTCACATCTGTATGTGAGTGCAATGCCATCAGCTTGCTACCTACCCTGTAATTTCTGACCCCCTGGATCCCTTTGCCAGTCCCTCCCATAGGGGTTTTGCTTCTCGTGGGCATCCTGCAAACACAGTGCCAGGCACTACAGGCAGTGCTGGGAGTTTAAAGTCTCCTGAAACTGAGCCAGAGGAACTGGTTCTTCCTTTCAAGTTCTGAAATGCTGGCTTTCCCTTTCCATCCCTCCTCACCTCTGAATGGGTGAGTAGGTAAATCAATGTGTCTGCAGAAGAATTTTGGCCACAGAATAGAGTTTCATGCTTAAACTCTGATTTTTAACTATTTTAAAGGGCCTGTGTTTTTTAAACTGCATCCAAGGATGGATGTTTATCTGCAAGACAAAGATTCTCCAGTGTTCTCAAAATTACAGCACTTAGCTGGAGATATCAAAATGATTCCTGAATCCGTCAAAAATCCTCTGGTTTTGTGATTACAGTGTACAGTCTGACGGCATTTAATCCAGCTGATCCTGACTCCTGGCTCTTAGACACCAACATAAACCAAAAGCTCAGGAAAATTTCAAGTTGGACTCGGTCTTGAAGGTTCTTTTCCAACCTAAATGGTTCTGTGATTCTGTGATCAGTCCTGAGGGTGTTTTGACATCCGAGGGGAACAAATCATCTGGCAGCTTTGGAGAAGCCTTGCCTGGAGCCTCCTGAGCTCCTCCTCTTGTTATTAAGCTTTTTCTCCCCGGCCTAGAAAGTGTAAGTCTAGATATTCCCTCAGCCCATATGGCAACACTGAGAGCTTTTTTTTTTTTCTCCTTCTTCTTCTTCTTTTTTTTTTTTTTTTTTTTTGCACAGCAGCAAGAAAAGACGTGGCTGGAAATATCTGCTTAAAGATCAGCTGAAACAGTTTTGGTTCACACAGCCCGATAATATTGTCAAAAGGTCAAAATTTGTTAATCTAAGGGTAATTTTAAATCCTCTGTGGGTTTTATGGCGTGTTGGAGTTGGGGAAATTCTGCAGAGCACGCCATTGGGGAACTGAGGGGAAGATAAGGAGAGACCAGTGGGTGGAAGCTGTCTGGTTTTGTTTTCTGGCAGGAAGAATACCAGAGGGAATTCTCTTTCCCAGCCTACCACCCCCATTTCCCCCCTCCCCCCTTATCTGCACATCGAGGCACGATTTTTTTGGTGTCTAACATTTCCACGGTGCAATCTGGCCAACCTGGCCCAGATGTTCTGAGAACCTGCCTGGTATTTAAGGTTGCTTCACTCTGCAAAAGCTCCTGTTTCACCTGCTCACCTTCCCATTTCTGGATGTCAAGATAGGGAATGGCTAAAAATGTGGAGTAAGGTGTCAGAG
>NW_020956768.1:113757-116084 GCF_003031625.1 Empidonax traillii | reverse complement strand
CCCCTTTCCCTACAGGAAACATCCTCCCTGATGGGATGTAGGATCACATTTACTTCTCTGCAGTTATGTTGCACTCATGGCTCTGTTATCCTCTGACTGGGGAGGATACAGTCAATTCCTTCTCTTCCCTTGTCAGTCCAATCATGTTCTTAACTGAGGGCAGGAATTTCTCTTTAATTCGTGACTCTGCACTTTGTGCTCTTGAATTTCATGCCATACCTGTTACCTGAGTCTAGTTTTCAAGGTCCTGCAAGTCACTGATATTCCTGTTACACAGTGGTGCCTCGTTTGTGTAGTCAGCACATTTCCCTGGGACTCTCAAACCCTGCAATATGAAATGGTTTTGGCTGTGTGCCCCCCCCCCCCACCCCCCAAAATTAACTGAGTTATGGCCTTGTTCAAATTGGACAGATGGGATAACTGGCTTCAAAGGCAGAAGCTAAAATACATGAGGAGTCTCATTGTTCGAAATCTAAAGCAAGGTATTGAAAAACATAGAATTTTGGCATGATTTGGATTGAAAGGGACCTTAAAGCTCAACTCCTTCCAACCCCCTGCCATGGGAAGGGACACCTTCCACCAGCCCAGGTTGCTCCAGGACTCATCCAACCTGGCCTTGGACACTTCCAGGACCCAGGGGCAGCCACAGCTTCTCTGGGCAACCTGTGCCAGGGCCTGCCCACCCTCACAGGGAAGGATTCCTTCCAAATATCCCATCCAATCCTGCTCTCTGTCAGTGTGAAGCCATTCCCCCTTGTCCTGTCCCTCCAGCCCTTGGAAATAGTCTCACTCCATCTTTCCTGTCAGCTCCCTTCAGGTCCTGGAAGGCCACAGCCGGGTCCCCCCAAAGCTTCTCTTCTGCAGGCTGAACAATCCCAACTCTCCAAGCCTTTCCTCATAGGAGATGGTGAGTCCTTCCTGCTCCAAAATCAGTGTGATTTTGTGGTCCTGGCTCCAATTCTGCAGACATTTCCTGGCAGGACCAACTGTCTGTGCCCACAAGACATTCCTGTGCCATGGACCTCTCACTATTATGAGTAATTCCCTTTTATGAACTCAAATAGCAAATTGGTGTTAGAGAGGACGTGTTACATGTTTCAGGAACAGGTGGCTGAAGGCCAAGGAAGGTCTGTGTTTAACTGTGGGGAAGAAATGACGCTCAGCACCCTCACATGGCAACTGGAAATGCGATTTCTTGCTTGGGGTTAATCCTGCCAGTGCTGTGAAGGGTACTGGGACTGAAAGGGCAAAAAGGCTTAGTGAACATGATCAGCTACAGAAGCAAAGAGGAGAAAATTCGCTTCTCCAAAGTGATGATTATAAATGGCTCAATTAAGTAAACAAAGAAGTAGTTAAAAAAAACCCCAGCACTGACAGATATTAGATAATAAAATTAATTATAAACAGCAGCCAAAATGCAGCAAGTACGAACTAATCAAAATGCTTAATTAGGCTTTGCAGCAGCTACTTTTCTCGCTACCACTGTTTATTACAATTTTATCTGGGGGTTGGTGTCTTTGGTAAGGCTCCAAAGTGTGTAATAACTAGTTTAAAAGCCTTATGCTCCTACAAAATAATAATATTTTGAAACACGGTGCTTTTCAGGCTGATTCAGCACAGTAAGGAAGGAGCCCCTTGTCCTAAGTAGAGGGAACTGAAAGCTGATGTTGCCTCTGTCTGTTCTGTCCCTCTTGTGGCGTTCAAGGGGCTTCAGGTACTCACCAATACGTTAATTCTTGGCCAGACAGTGGCCATTTGTGTCATTGCAGGTGTCCTCACAGGTAAAGTGATTACTGAATTTAAGGAGTTAAGGATCTGTATCAATAAAAGCAAATCTGTGCATTAGGGGAACAAACTCAAGAAGCTGGTGGCAATTCAGTGAAAAGGCCCCGTAGATTGTAATGGATGTGTTGTCGTCATTTGAGGTAAAGAGTGGGGAAAAAAAAGAAAGAAAAAGGAGAGAAAAAAAAAAAGCAAGTCTTAATTCTTTGGATTTGGGCAGGTAAGAAACACCTGCCCTAAATTTTCTGTCTAATTACCCAGGTTCAATGTAGAACACGGTGGTGATTCCGCCACCTCCTTGGGCAGCCCCTGCCAAGGCCTGACCACCCTTTCCAGCAACAAATTCCTCCTCCTGGCCAACCTGAGCCTCCCCTGGCACAGCTGGAGGCCGTTCCCTCTCCTCCTGTCCCTGTTCCCTGGGAGCAGAGCCCGACCCCCCCCCGGCTCCCCCCTCCTGGCAGGGACTTGCAGAGCCAGAAGGTCCCCCCTGAGCCTCCTTTTCTCCAGGCTGAGCCCCCCCAGCTCCCTCAGCCCCTCCTGCTGCT
>NW_020956768.1:108148-110632 GCF_003031625.1 Empidonax traillii | reverse complement strand
CGGGCTGGAGGTTGGGCTTGGCTGGGCTCGGCTTGCCCACCCCGGCTCCTCAAAATTGGGAGGAACCAGAATCCTTGGTGGTGCGTGAGGAGAGCAGGAGCCTTGGCTGTTCCCCTCAGACACCCCCAGGGATGACCCCACAGATGCTGGAGAAAAGGAGGCTCAGGGGGAATCTTCCCTCTCCCTACAACTCCCTGACAGGAGGGGGAAGCCCGGGGGGAGTTGGGCTCTGCTCCTGGGGAACAAGGGACAGGACGAGGGGAAACAGCCTGATTTTTGATGGTGAAAGATACCTGGACAAGAGTGGGCTGCGGGGTTTCAGTTACCCAGGAATCCCATGAGTGGCTCTGGTGGAAATGGTTGGGTTAGTAGGTCCAGAACAACATGTGGAGCAAGTGGTGACCTGGGCAGGGGCACAGCTGGCTGATGAGCAGGGACAGGGTTAGGGATGGATCCCTGCTGCTTTATCTAGGCCAGCCACAGAGCTGACCTGCTTTTGGAAAGGGATCAATGTTACAACAAAACAAAAACACAGGCAGAGGGCTGACCCAACCTCCTTGCCGTGGAGAAGACAGGACATTTTTTGGTGAGGCTTCTCAGGTTGATTCTGGCGTGAACTGAGTTAAAACAAACAAACAACAAAACAAAGTGGGTGTGGAAATGTTGCAGCATCAGTAGTAGGCAGTGTGAAAATGCCCTCTCACTGTAAAATGTAAACAAGTTTGCCAGTTCTGTTTTGTATTACGAAGCAAAGGGGAGGTTGTTGCTGTTTTTTTTTAATCAAGCCCTTCTCCAGGACTTGATGTCAGGTAATACATAATAGATAATGTTTCCATGGGGAAAAAAAAAAAAAACAAACGGTTGAAAGGAAGCTGGAAATCTTTTATTCACTCACTGGTTCCAATCCAGCCTGTGTTGGTTGCCATCAAAGGTTGCCACCGTCTGTTGTTTGGTGGCCTTGGTGAGTGAGAGGTTCAGGTTGGATATGAGGAGGAATTTGTTGCTGGAAAGGGTGGTGAGGCCTTGGCAGGGGCTGCCCAGGGAGGTTTGGAGTGCCCAGCCCTGGAGGTGTCTGAGGCAGGCCTGGCCAGTGCTCTGGGCTGGGGGACAAGGGGATCAGTCACAGGTTGGACTGGATGATCTTGGAGGTCTTTTCCAACCTCATGTTTCCATGTTTCTATGATTCTCTGACTTTGGGTATCCATGGACTTATTCCCTGGGCACTCCATCATATAAAACCTTGGGAAGGGCTTCCTGAGTGGCATCCAGAGACTGCCAGGGTAGTTGGTTAATTTTCCTTTGTCATCCACTTCTTACTGCTTTTGCTCCCTAACTTCATTCCTGCCCCTCTGATGGCTGTTTTCTCTCTCTGATATTGAGCCACGTGTCTTCCTGGCTTTGTTCTTCTTCCCAGGATCCTTCCTCTTCTGCGAGAAGTCTGTAATGTCTTATAAAAAGCAATAAAATAGCTATAAGTCAGCAGCCCTTTGGTAGCCCTGCCAAATATTGAGCAGTGGCCTGTAGCAGTCTGGGCTCCTTCAGCGCTCTGCATTTTAAGCTGCCAATAATTTGGTGGATTCTTCCTGATTTGCCAGGATCTAAATTGCTTTCCTTCTACTGCAGCTCAAGCACTGAAAACCAAAGTGTTTTCAAGCAGAGAAGGAACTACCACCCTTGTGGCTTTTGGACTCGCCTCCATCCATCAAAATGTTCAGCAAGGGGTGAAATGCAGTACACTGTACTAAACCATGAGCATTTCTTGTTGAATAGCAGTAGTACAACTTCAGTAATGTGAGAAATGCTCTTTAATCCATGATGTGTTTTTTTTTAAAGGAAGACAATTTCCATCTTGCTGCATGGGGTCGAATAGAAAGCCAGCTGAACAGAAATAGGAAGTTAATAGAAAGAGGCTCATTTACTTAATAGGTTTGGATCAGGTCTTTTGAGAGTAGTGATGTTTTTGAGAGGGAATTTTGCACTCTTCTGCCTCAACAGCATGTTTTCTGTCGTTGAGGGATCAGGACAGGATGGATCAATGGGCTGAGGCCACTTGTGGGAGGTTCAACCAGGCCAAGTGATGGGTTCTGCCCTTGGGTGACAACAAACCCCTGCAGCTCCAGGATGGGACAGAGGGGCTGGAAAGGATTGGGAAAGGCCCTGGGAGTGCTGTGACAGTGCCTGGACACGAGCCCAGCTGTGCCCAGGGGGGCAGGAGGCCAATGGCACCTGGTTTGAATCAGGAATAGTGTGGGCACAGCCCAGGGCAGGGATTGTCCCCTGTGCTGGCACTGCTGAGGGACCTCCAGGGCTGTGTCCAGTTCTGGAACCTCCTGGAAGAGACCCTGAGGGGCTGGAGCGTGTGCAGGGAAGGGAAGGGAGCTGGGAAGGGGCTGGAGCAGCAGGAGGGGCTGAGGGAGCTGGGGGGGCTCAGCCTGGAGAAAAGGAGGCTCAGGGGGGAACTTCTGGCTCTGCAAGTCCCTGCCA
>NW_020956768.1:103131-107693 GCF_003031625.1 Empidonax traillii | reverse complement strand
ATTGTCCCCTGTGCTGGCACTGCTGAGGGACCTCCAGGGCTGTGTCCAGTTCTGGAACCTCCTGGAAGAGACCCTGAGGGGCTGGAGCGTGTGCAGGGAAGGGAAGGGAGCTGGGAAGGGGCTGGAGCAGCAGGAGGGGCTGAGGGAGCTGGGGGGGCTCAGCCTGGAGAAAAGGAGGCTCAGGGGGGAACTTCTGGCTCTGCAAGTCCCTGCCAGGAGGGGGGAGCCGGGGGGGGTCGGGCTCTGCTCCCAGGGAACAGGGACAGGAGAAGAGGGAACAGCCTCAAGCTGTGCCAGGGGAGGTCTTTTCTATTTGCAGCAGATAATTTTAACAAAACTTTGCTAAGTCAAGCCCCCAGATTTCCTGCTGAAAACCAGTATGGATTGAAACACACCGGGGCAGCTCTACTTTACCTCCAGCTGACTCGAAAACACAGCTTGGCCTGTGGACAGGCCAACTGTGCAGCTTGAGTTGAATTTTAATTGGGCCTAATGACTCTGTAAAAGGTTCTGAGGTTGCATAGGAAACAGTTCTGATGAGGGGCCCCTGTGCAGACCTGACTCTGTGGGGAGGGAGGTGTAAATTGGTTGGCTTCGAAATCCCCAGTCCTGACCTCAGTGGCCACTGACTGAAGGTTAATGGCTGACCCTAATTAGGGAGTGTTTGGGTACAGTTGCCTGTCATGCTCCATGCTGCCACTTGCATCATACAGAACTTGGTTTTCACTCAGTAGGAAAGAAAGGCTGATTGCCAATTTATGGAGTTCTTCAACCCACGTGCATTGCTGGAAACATATCAACTCTCCTAATTAACTGGGGATAAAAACCTGTGTCATGTGTTATAAGAGACCATCTCACTTGCTTGAGGAGGTCAGAACTTTGCAGTTCTTCCTTTTCTCTGTCTCCTTTTTGTGAACTATCATCAGGATTTTGCCTCACCCCTCTGTGGCCATGTCTTTTGTATTGATTCCTTTTACTGGTTGGCTATATTTAACTCTCTTTGAAAAAGTGTTTCTTCAGCGGGGTTGAGATGAGTTAAATATTAAGAATTTATGACCTTGCTCCTTTTCTTATCAGTTACTTGGAAGATTTATGTAGTATTTTATCATCTCTAAAATACTCTCTCTTGTCGATGGGGGAAACTTCTCAGGCTGCTGGGTCTTGTCCACAAGGTGTTATTTTCCCTCTAACCTCACAGCTGTGATGCATTCTGCAGGAAAATGGGTTCAGAAGGTCATCTGTGCTTTATGTCTTCATTCCTGGTGTGGAAAAACTGCTTAATACAGGGATGTCGTGAAAACATGGTACCTTAGTACGATAATGTTTATATATATAAACTAAAAAGCTCAAGCTATTAAATGTTAATATACATAAAATTATTACTGCAACTTGCATACTAATATATATACAATTCCCACCTCCTGTTCATATAAGTAGTAAGGTCTTTGATTCTCTTTGAAACTTTGTAGGTTCAAAACCAGCTTTAAGTTCTCCCAAGTGATTTGCTGCTGCTGGAGTTTGCAGCGCCGTCATTATTTCCGTGGAAGACATTTTGCTTCCTGCATGGATCTTGGCTCTTGCACCCTGAGAATGCTGACTGTCTTCCATTTCAGACTTACTGCTGAGACTCGAGGTGCCCAAATAATGCTGGAAACGAAGAGCTGACTCGGATGATGGAGGGAGACAGCCTGAACTTGTGCACCTTCCGTGCTTGTAACTTGTGTCTGCTTCGGGAGTAAATGGCAGCGCCTTACTCAGCACAACCAGCTCCCCATTTTCTCCAAGTTGTACCATTTTCTGGCAACCAGTCACTAAAATCAGTGGAGCTCTGTTGATGTGCTGAACTGCTGGGGATGTGGAGGCAGAAGACATGCAAATACTGAGGGAGTCTTAAGTTGTCGTTTCTCAGAGTGTCTCTTCCTTTAGAGATCAAGCTCTTAACGCTGAAGAGCGAAATCCTGCTCCTTGTCAGCAAAACTCTTTCCCTGAAGGTTGGCAGAGGCACCCTTATCTTCCCACGGTGGCTTTTTTGCCTCGAAAAGTTATAAATTAGGATGCTTTGATCTGGGACGTGCTCCAGGATGACCCTGCTTGGGGTCAGAGCAGATGACCCACTGTGGTCTCTTCCAGCCTCACCTGTCCTGTGACTCTGTGGGATTCCTGGACTCTGGTTCCAGCTCTATCACTCACTGGATACGTGACCATGGCAAAATCACATCCTTTGCAAAGGAATTGCTCAGTCAGGAGACATTCTCCCACATGGTGCCTCGGGCTAAAGCTCAGCTTTATGCTCAGATGGCGATGAACCCCCTCAGACCCCGCTTTGTCAGGCAGGTACTTCACGTGGGCTCAATCTGGCGACAAATCCCATCTGCTCTGCCAGCAGGTGATTGGAGCAGCCCCACAGGAGGGACACCAACCCTCTTACTTGCCTGGTGTAGGTTTGTGTGTGACAACGCTGGGACAGCAGATGGGATGTGCTGCAGGTGGCTGGGTTAGGCAAAGCTCAGCGGAGCTCGTCAGGCAAGACGAGCACGTTTGGGCACCCTGCCCCAGCTCTGGGCAGAGCTGGAGTTTCTCCCTCAGCCTTTGTGGCTGGTTTGCACTTAACTTGTCCCTAAAAACATCTCTGAGGGCAAATGATTTATTGGTGGTTTACCAAATCGCCTTTCAGCTCAGCCCTAAAGCCGCTTTCGAGTAACCACAGAGATGGAGCCCTGATGAGTTGTGGAAACACATCGTGGGGACAGGACAAGGGGAATGGCTTCAAACTGGAGGAGAGTGGGTTTAGATTGGATATTAGGAAGGGATTCTTCCCTATGAGAGTGGGGAGGCCCTGGAAAAGGTTGCCCAGAGAAGCTGTGGCTGCCCCTGGATCCCTGGAAGTGTCCAAGGCCAGTCTGGATGGAACTCTGAGCAACCTGGGCTGGTGGAAGGTGTCCCTGCCCATGGCAGGGGTTGGAACTGGATCTTTAGGTCCCTTCCAACCCAGACCATTCTGTGATCCTCTGATTCTGTAATCTTAAGATGTTCACTTGTGTGAACATCCCTCCCTTAAAAAACGGGCAATGCAGTGAAAACTGCTCGTGTGTGTGCTTATAACACGATGCATACTTTCTATGTCTATTTTAAGCAGAGTATATGGAAAAAAAAATATAACTTGTACAACTTTGTGCTTTATATCCAATGTTTTTCAGGTGCAAAAGGTCAAAGGAAAAACATATTATTGTTTTCACCTTCACTGGACAGGTTTGCAAACAACCACATATGTTTAAGGGATTTTTGTGCCAGCTGTAGTTGTACCAAGCGATACAATATTTCATAAATAAACTGTCACTTATTCAGCATCTTTATTTAGAGGTGCTAAACAAGAGACTTCTCCCTGCCTAGTGGAACACACACGGAGAGAAAAATGTAAGCAGTGGAACTTATGGAATCTTTACCACAGATATCACAGCTGACATCAGAGTTTCAAAGGTATTTGCAGAATCTGCGTCCCACACTATTCCATATATTTTCATCAAACAGGCTGCTTGTCATGTGATCAAAAAAATACTCTAAAAATAGCCTTAAATAAATGGAATTCTGAATGTGAGCAAAATAAACTGTATTAATTCAAATCAGTAGCGGGCTTGATATCTTCCCAACTTGAATTCCAGAAGAATTTATGTTTGGCTGGCTTTTTCTCTCGATTCCTGTTTTTGCAATATAACATGGGAGATGCCCCTGAGCAGTTGCTTGCAGGGTTGCATTTGACACAAACAGACCTCTAGCAACTGAGTTTGGTAAATCTTGCCATGACTTTTCACCTTTTCCTTCCATCTCCCAACCCTTGAATTCCTCTTCTCACAGGCATAAGGGTTTATAGAGGTCTCCAAGTCCCTCTTGTGCTGAAAAGCCTCTGCTTGTGGAAAGAGGAGATGATGCAAGAGGGGTTGTTGGAAAGGAGGTTTTTCCCTGCTGCCACTATTGTTAAAATCCTTGTGAACTGCCATCCACTGCAGCAAAAGTAGCTCCAAGTCTGGATTTAAAGCTGTAATTATGAGCATTCCGTGCTACTGTGGAATATAATATAATGGAGTCCGTCTTGAAACTCAGTATGGGAGAAAAGTGGTGCTTTTCCTTGCGTGGTGGCAAAGCAGTGGCAGGAAGAACACTTATTCAAAAAGCAATTTCTCGTGTAGTACCCACTGTGCTCCTAGAAAATAGTTCTTGGCAGTGTTCTTTGTAACAGAGAATCATTTTTGGGTTTAATGCCCGGTGAAGTCGCAGTTCGAGTTGTTATGGGATCGCAGACCGGGTTCTGTGATCAAAAAAATCGGGTAATTATGTCATCACAAGCGGAATTATTGTGTGATGGCTCCGCACAGGATGAGGAGTACCAAGTTCCTGGCCTCTCAGCGGGGTTTGGAGCAGTGGATGGGAGAGGTGTAAACACACGTTAGGAGCATTATTCATAATTAGAATATGTAACAAGGAAAATCAGAGAGCACGCAGATGGAAAGCAAATGTTTCAACAGTTATATATGACACATATTAAAGATTTTTTTCCTCTTTTTTTT
>NW_020956768.1:96789-102108 GCF_003031625.1 Empidonax traillii | reverse complement strand
AGCTCAGCTACTTCTGAGATCATCCATCTCTTGGGTTGGACGGAATTAGAAATACCAGCTGTGGTTTTGTGCTCATTTGCACATGCACAACCCACACAGTGTTGTTCCTGGTGGTAACAGCCTAATGGTGGGTTTAGGGATGGATTGGTGGGATGAGTCAACATTTTTTATGGCTGTCATTTTCCCAGGCCCTTGCTGTGCTTAAGGAGTTCAGGGGGATACGGCTCTACACCCTAAAAATCTGAATTCCCCTGAAATCCCCCCCCAACTTCAGTGTGAATGCCATTTCTGGTTACAATTAAATAGATTTCACTGATTGTATGATTAATAACCAAGGGAGAAAAAGTCAGACACACTGTCCCTAATATTTTCTTTTACGGAAAAAATGGATCTTAAAGATCAGAAATTAAAACAGGAGAAACCCATACGTTTGCTACCTGTGGTTTTATGGGGGGCAAAGTGCAACATGGTTAATTTACTTAAAAGTAGCATCTCTTTCTTGATTTCAGTCTCTAGAAGTAGAGACAGAATATAGAATAATATTATATCAGCCACCTCAGCTACCTTTGATCCACAAATGCCACGTTAAGATTTTAAAGTTTTGGAAGTTCACCCCAAAAATTTTAATATTTGGTCCTTCCAAACATTTATCAAACAATTTTTCCCAGAAGGAAAAGCATTAATAATTAAATAATTAATAAAAGCAATAAAAGCTGGGGAAAAGGATTGAAACATATATTTTCATTAAGGTATATATTCCAAATAATCCCTCTAACTGTTCTTGTGAATGGAAAGCATCATGTTGTTTTTCTCACATGATTGATCACACTTCTGTTAAAAAAAAAGCGCCTTAAATCTGCTGTGAATTAATTTATTTATCTGTCATTCATGAGGCCCATTTGCACTAGACTGAAGTTTCCTTTATTGTCAATTATTTTCTCATCTTCAAGATATTTAGAAGCAGTGGCTGGGTCTCTGGATGAATCAAACTTGGCACAACCAGATGGTCAAAAGAGGGGAGGTAAAAAAAGGGAGAGAAAAGGCTGGAAGGAGTTTTCTCCGAGGAGCACTTCAGGAATCTGGGTTTGTGTGGTGTTCTCCTCAACAAATGTCCCATTTGGTCAAACACCAATGTCTCAAGCTGTTCAGTCGATTCTCCAGCCATTGGTATATTTGTTTTTTTCCTGTAGCACTTCTCATTTTGTCTCTCTGGAATGTGGCCCATGGATCTGACCACAACTCACTCCTGCCACTGCCATCATAAAATCATCTTCTTGCTGCTTCTCCCTGTTGAAACACAAACATAATGTGAGTTTTCTATGAGCTCTGTGACTCCTGTTACTTTGAGACTGTTGCCCAAACTCTGCCAGTCAAGACTCTGGTGTCTGTTCTCGAGGTCTTTCAAGTTTTACAGGCAGAACAATACAAGTTTTTCTCCTAAAACCTTGTTTCCCCCCCCCCCCCCTTTACCTACATAATGCTTCGAGATGTTCAGCTTAACAAGCAAATCAGGTTGCTTTGTCCAGCTGCTCAGCCTTCAGGATTATTTACCATTCATTGTGCCCTCCACAAATTTCATAAATAGTAATTTCATGTCTCCCCTCCTCACTCCATCAGTGAGAGCTGAGCAGGCAGAAAAGTGTCTCACAGGAAGAGCGTGAATCGCAATGATTCCTTTGTATGGCTCCCAAACACTCCTTTGTTAGTTCCCTCTGCTGATTTTCCAGCTTTTACATTTCAGAGTCTTGCCCTGAAATCAGTAGTGGAATGCAGAGCCCGTTTCACAAGCGAAGGTTGATTTTATTTCAGTCCAAATCCATCATTTCTATAATACCCACTGAATTCCACCAGTGCACCATCTGGTGAGGAGACAACAGGGTTGAATTACACACAATGCAATTATGGAGTGAAAACACAGCAGTCCCTGTTATTCATTAGATTGTGCTTCTAAAATACTTAGTAAAGATTAGAAGGCAAACTAATAATACTTATCAGTAGGCCTATAAAAAAAATACCTCTACAGATTTCACAGTGTATGAATCTCTTGGGAATGTAATTCAGTGTTCACTGAAGCCATAAAAAATTGAGCAAAAGGGAATTTTGAGCACCAGACCTGAATTGCAGCTTCTTAACCTCCTTGTTTCATTTACCTTCCTCCTACACTCTTTGTGATTTTTAATTTTAATCCCTTGATTTTAATGATGCATCTACTGAGCATCATCCCTGACAGACCTGACACTGCCTGAGACGCAGATGACATTGTTTTCTGCAGCAGTGGCAAATATAAGGGGCAAGTCCTACACTCCACTTCCCCTATTCCTTTAAACTTCAAATTTTTTATATCTGCATTAAAATACATAAAATATTCAGATAAATATATATTATTCCTTTCCATAATTTCACATGTTTTATCAGACTAACAGGAAGAACAATAGGTTATGTTTTCTGAATCAGACCTTGACCATGCAGGTTAATCTATGTATTATATTAATGTATAATATAATATATAGAATAAATAACAATGCTCAAAACATTTAGTGGGAAAAGTAAAGGTTAATATCCATTCCAGAATTTCTTTTGTGAGGGAATAAATTTCCTTGCCCAAGGAGACTGGAACTGTGCACATCAGTTTGAGCTTTCATGTATCAGCCTTATGAGTGAGTTTGTTTTCCTTCTTCCTGCCTGGTACTGAGGACAAAAATATTAGGTGTAACTGAAGGATAAATAGTGGGAAAGAATACTGGGATGGGGGTTTTGGTGGTTTATTAACTGATTAATTCTTTTAAATCAAATTAAACTTCACTTGTGTGTAAAGGGGATCAGTGGAGTGATGGGCAGGAGTGGAAATGGGAGGTGCATGTCTTGGGTCTGCTGGGCATTATGAGTCTGACCCCCTGGTTTGATTTTCATATTATTTTATGAGTTGCCGAGAGGTGATTTGCTTTCCCTGTTCTTCTGTACAAGGTCCTTTTAGACTTAAATGACAGCTGCACTATGAACTCAAGAGGGGAAGAAATGCTTGTTGGATTTGGCCTCTCTACATTAAAACCTGCAAATACCAGACTGAATTCTTTCAAAAGACACAGTGAGCAGGAAAGAGTGGACCTGCATATATCCTGAGAGTTATAACTGCTCTTGTTAAGAGAATCTCAGTGTATCGGTGGATATGTTGAGAAAAACAAAAATAATGGTGATTTTTCTTTATATGACAGGGTATATGAACAATCATGCTGTCCATATACCCTGGCACACGAAAGCTTTCTTAGAAATAAAAATAGAATGTTTCTTCTAGTAAAGAAAGTCTTTGGATCCATGGATTTCTTTATTCTTTAAGAGGGGTGAAAGCCTAAGCAGGATATTTTCCTTCTACAGTGACAGGTTTTTTTCTGCTTTAATGGGTTCAAAGAAGACCCTGAAGTCACAAAAGAAAAAAAATACTTGGACTTAATGCTGTGAAATTCTTGACCTGGGAAGAACAATGTTCTACTTAGTAAGAAGAAATCTGATTTTTCAAAATAAAGATGCCTCTTTTTGGCAGACTTTACCTGGTTGTATCTCGCAAGTGTGAAGTGGTTCCTGATTTGAAGGGTTTACCTCTCAGAGCCACATGTTTAGGTCATTCCAATTCCCTTAGTCCCTGGAACTGGTTTCCAACAGCTGAGCCCTCCCCGAATCTCTTGTTGTTACTGTTGAGGTTAATTCCTCAAAAAAAAAAATCAAAAACAGATGTAAGGTTTCACCCAGGAAAGTGTGAGTTTGTTTAAATCCTGCTGAGGTTTTTTTTTTTAGTCATAAATACTGCTGGCCTCCAAAGGAGCTGTGTGGGAGTAGGATTCCTGTGTGTCCATATTGCCTGCAGAATAACTGAGGTTGATGTTTTGTTTTGTTTTTTTTTTAAACTTCATCTCACCCCATGCAAATGAAAGATGCATGATAGAATTCATTACCTTGGCTTCAGACAAGATGATTTTTCTCCTTGGTGTTTTTAATTCGAGCTTGCAAGTGTGGAAATGAAAGGTTGGTATGGAAATGCTTTGGTTTTCAGCTTGGAATCTCATAATTCTGAGCTCGTTGAGGTGCATAAATCCCAAATTTACAGCTCCTGCCTTTATTTTTTTTGGTCTTCAGGATGCATAAGAGGAAAAATCCAGCCTCTCCATGCTTCCCTGATCCATGTTTCTTGGAGGGACCATTTATGGTGGCAGGGGTAAGTTGTCTACTCTCTTAGTTTCATCTAAGCCTGTTAATCTAAGACAGAGTGGTGGCCTTAGTCACTTTTTTTCAAATGATGGTTGAACCAAAACTTGGCACCTTTCTTTATAGCAACTTTCAGAGGATAGAACAGCATTAGCATAAAGTCTCTGTTGGCCTGGGAACAATATTCTACATTGCTGGCACAGCTGCAAGAGATTTTCACACTGGTCCCCTGACTCATCCTGTCCCTCTGCATTTTCCTGCATGAATTTTGCCTTCAGCTGAGGGGTGATTTTTCCCTCAGACTTTCAGAAAATGACTTTACCTAGCAACAGTAAATAAGTCAGATGATGAACAAGGCTAAAGTTACTGCACAGGTTTCATCACTTCTTAACAGAGTTTGATGGGCAGAGCTAAGAATATATTTACTTAATGTGAGCTGTAAGTCAACTCAGATACAAATGTTGAGATCCTAAGTACAGCCTGATCCCTTACGAGCTGGGGAGTTTTGATAGCTGACTCAGGGTTTAGGCTATTTAACATCAGCAAAAGCCTAATATTTACAGTGGATTTGACATGAAAAGGCTCTAACCAGGGATTTCATCAGCTCGGTATTTAAATGTTTGGTACCTGCAGGTACCAAAGCCTGAGGCAAGATAAAGAATTCATCAGAGCCTCAGCTTGGGAGCCCATTTCATATTCAGTCTCAGGGTGTATTGTCATTTGTGGAAAAATCAGGAGAATTTGAAGGATATATTTTGGGCTTTGCTAGGGGAAAAATAACTGCAGCATGACCTAGGGCATGTGAAAGGAGAAAATAAAGGCACTTTTTTTAAAAAGGTGGATCCACTGTCCAAACTGTGACCAATGAGAGGAAAGCCAGCAGCGTGCCCAGGTAGCCAAGACGGCCAGTGGCATCCTGGCCTGGATCAGGACTAGTGTGGGCACAGCCCAGGGCAGGGATTGTCCCCTGTGCTGGCACTGCTGAGGGACCTCCAGGGCTGTGTCCAGTTCTGGAACCTCCTGGAAGAGACACGGAGGGGCTGGAGCGTGTGCAGGGAAGGGAAGGGAGCTGGGAAGGGGCTGGAGCAGCAGGAGGGGCTGAGGGAGCTGGGGGGGCTCAGC
>NW_020956768.1:80914-96304 GCF_003031625.1 Empidonax traillii | reverse complement strand
AGCAGCAGGAGGGGCTGAGGGAGCTGGGGGGGCTCAGCCTGGAGAAAAGGAGGCTCAGGGGGGACCTTCTGGCTCTGCAAGTCCCTGCCAGGAGGGGGGAGCCGGGGGGGGGTCGGGCTCTGCTCCCAGGGAACAGGGACAGGAGGAGAGGGAACGGCCTCCAGCTGTGCCAGGGGAGGCTCAGGTTGGTCCTGAGGAGGAATTTGTTGCTGGCAAGGGTGGTCAGGCCTTGGCAGGGGCTGCCCAGGGAGGTTTGGAGTGCCCAGCCCTGCAGGTGTCCAAGGCAGGCCTGGCCGTGGCACTCAGTGCTCTGGGCTGGGGGACAAGGTGGGGATGGGGCACAGGGGACTCGATGATCTTGGAGGTCTTTTCCAACCTAAATGACTCTGTGATTCTATGAAAGTGTTGGGCACCAACTACCACTGGAGACAGATTTCTCAGGTCTGTGGTAGAATCTGGCATTTTTCTCTTTTCAGTACTGCTCTTTTTGGACAGCAGTTTCTCAGCGTGGACTCTGACAGGGGCAGCTATTCAGGCACGAGGTTTACTTGTGCTCTTGTGTTTTAAAGACTGTACGATTGCAGTGTCAGAGAAGTTTGAAATCCAGGAAGCTCCAAAGCAACTCAAAGGCCTTCTTGTAACCCGTAGCTCCCAAATTTAAACCACTCGTGGGGGTGGATCCTGGAAATAAGAGAGAAAAGGCTGGAGGACCAGCAGAGACTCACACGGGACAGAAAATTTAAGAAGCAGCCCAGTGAATAAGGCTGGGGGGTGGGAAAGAGATCATCTTGCAGAGGAGGGAAACACCCTGTAAGAAGGGAAAGAGGAGAGTGAGCTGTAGTGAAAACAAGTAGTGCCTGTTGCAGAGAGATATGTGAGAGGATTTTGATCCTCGTGGAAAAGTGAGCAGTGAAGGAAGTGAACAGGGAACAGGGAATCTGCAGTCACTGAGCAGCAGGTGTGAGAGGAGCTGTGATTTTATAGACCATGATAAATTAAATGAATCCTGGTGCTTTCTTAAAGAGTGGTGTGCCTTAGAGCTCTGAGTGACAACCCTTTCTTTGGTTTTGTAAATTCTTCTTGGGGAGTTCACGCAATTATTTTATCTAAAAGTCGTGTAAGCCCTCAGGGTGGGATTTCCCTTACTAAACTTCAGACAGCTCCAAACTAGACATCTGCATCTGTGATATTCACCTGGGACTTCTTGTAGTCGGCTGCATATTTCATGGAAGGGGTTTTGCTGTCTTAGATCTGTTTGAAATGTCTACCTGAGGACGAGATGAGTGATGCTCTAGCCCTTTTCTGTCTAAACCCACCTACACTGTTCAGTCTGCTTTGTTTGGCACCTCATGCATATTAATAATTGTTATTTGTCGCTTCTCCTGCTTTAGTGGAAGCGTTGAATGGGCTGCCTCAGACTCGGGGATTGTTCTGGAGAGTTTCTTTGCTATTCTCTCAGGCAGGAGTATTCTCACAGCAGCTTGTGCTGTGTTCAAGTTTGGGGAAGGCAGAGAGAGGGAGCGAAGGGGATTAAATGAATTATGCAAACAGAAATAGATGTTAAACATTTCCTGTGGATAACAATAATTTATTCAGTTCGAAACTTTGGAGAGCTAATTAAAATAATAGTTTTACAGTGCAAGCTTCCAGCAGAACTGCTTTTTCTTTCCCCAGAAGGTAAGAATATCAGATTATTTTTAGGCAGGGAAGAAATTGCTGGAACTTGCAATTGTTTGGGATCTTCTGCTTACAGGGAAGGACTGGTAAAGTCAAGATGTGCTGGCAGTGGTTGAGCTCTTCCACCAAAGAACTTCCACTCAAGCCAAGGTCTCCTGGGTTTGGTGAGCAGAACTGGTGGATCCAGAGTGCAGGTCTAGGTGCTGTGCCTGCTGCTGTGTCTCTCCACCCAGTATTCCCAAAGTGGAAGCTCAGGATACACTGCACAGCTGGTTTGGGCTTTTAAGGACGGAGGTAGTGGTAACATGACACATTTTCAGCTCCCCTTTCTGCATGATCTGTATTATCATGGAATCACTAAGGTGGGAAAAGACCTCTAAGATCATCAAGCCCAAGAGTTAACCCAGGACCACCGTGTTCCCCACTAAACCACGTCCCCAAGTGCCTCATCCACCCCCCTTTGGAACACTTCCATATCACCCCCACGTCTTAATTCCTCTGCCACCACAGAGGTTGGGACCATCCAGGTATCAGATGATAGCAGAGGAGTTGATATGAAAGAAACAGGAGAAGAAAAGTGCTCTGGCTGTCCCATCCTTCCACAGAACCCCTGGGGGTGAGATGCACCAGGACACAGGCTGGACAGCAGTTGCCTGCCAGAAAACAGCATTTTTAAACAGCAGACCTTCAGCTTAGTCCTGTCGCTTCTCACCTGGGTTTCATTTTTAGTGATGGGCTCCCAGGTAAACCACGGATCTTGTTGTAGCAAGATCAGTAAACAGTCTCTGAATAAAAAAAGGCAAATCAGGTGTTCTAAGAATCCATTAAAGGCAAGATAAAATCCCCAAAGGGCCTTCCAGGACCTCAAGCCTCACAAAGAGTGAGAATATGGCACTTGTTATGTCCTCTTGTAGCAGTTAAGGATGAGGAATAATAGAGCAATACAAAAGGACTGCAAGTTAAAGAACCTGAACAAGTTCCTGCTAAACTACTTAGGGAGCTCTCTTTATTTGCTTATGAACACAGGAATTTGGACCCCCAAGAGAACTTTCCATTTATATTGTACCATCTTTACAATAACTCTCTGAATGCTGGCACACAGACATCTTCAACACTTGGTCACTGTGGAAAGGGCTGAGATGCAACTGGTGTTTTTGTGCCTTAAAAATAAGACTGCAATCCTGGGAAAAAAAAAACAAAACAAAACAACAAACCTTTATTTATTTAATCTTTGTGATTAAAGGTGGGAGCCCTATTTTATGAGGGTGCACTCAAACCTGCCTTCTTCCAGAGGGCTGATTTAAATCTTCACTGTTTTTTGTAATGCTGAAAGGCAGGTCAGAGAAGCAAGAGGTGACAGGTGGAAAGATTAAAAAATTAATGCTTAAGGAAGTAAGATAAAGACCTTCAATTTGTGTGCAGGGAGGCCACGTGGAAACCTCAGAGAGGAACCAAATATTTCCCAGCGTGTGATTAAAAAAACCAACAAACTCAACCCCTTCAAATGGCAGTAGAATGATAGACCTGCTTGACCTTCTAAGGCAGGGGGTTATATTTTGAAATTATAAATGCTTTTTTTATAATTACCAGGTTTGCCCTCTGGGTTCACTTGTTGGAGAGGAAAATATTATTCTACAGATGATTTGGGGCAAATATTTTTTTAGGGAAAAAAAAAGGATAAGCATAAAAATTGTGGGTGTATTTTAACATCTGTCCTGAGTGTTGCTGTTATTTTATGGGTCTTAAGGGAAAATCTGTTCAAGAGTTGCCTTTACATTTTCTTTCCCTGCCAGAAGAAGAGAAAGTAATTAATTTCTTCTTGCCCAACCCAGCTAAAGGGAAAACTTGGTAAAACTCGTTGTTGTCCTTTCTTTACATCAGTTAGCTAATGTTTTAGGTGTTAAATAATAATAATAATAATGATAGGAAGGAGGAGGAGAAGAAGAAGAAGAAAAGAAGAAAAAGAAGAAGAAGAGAAGAAAAAGAAGAAGAAAAGAAGAAACAGAAGAAAATAAGAAGAAAAAGAAAGAATAAGAAAAAGAAGAAGAAGAAAAAGAAGAAGAAAAAGAAGAAGAAGAAGAAAAAGAAGAAGAAAAAGAAGAAGAAGAAAAAGAAGACGAAAAAGAAGAAGAAGAAAAAGAAGAAAGGAAGAAAAAGACTACAAAGAAGAAGAAGCAGAAGAAGAAGAAAAAGAAAAGAGGAAGAAGAAAAGAAGAAGAAAAAGAAAAGAAGAAGCAGAAGAAGAAGAAAAGAAGAAATAGAAGAAGAAGAAATATAAGAAGAAAAGAAGAAGAACAAAAAGAAAAGGAAGAAGAAGAAGAAAAGAAAAAGAAGATGAAAGAAGAAAGAATAATAAAACCAATAACAATAATAATAATATCCATACAAATCCCCATCTCTAAGTAAGTCACTCATTTATAAGTTTTGTATGCGTTACTTGGCTCCCTGTACTTCCTTTTGTAGGTGCATATTTTACAGTTTGTGTTGTTTTTGGTTTTGTTTTTGCTTTTTTTTTTTTTTTTCATTTTTTTACCAGTAGTCTTGTAAATTTGGGCAAACTTGAGGCATCATTATTATAGTGCAGATACCAAACATACTGGAGGTTATTTTTTTTGTTTGTCTTAGATCCTATTTAGAGTGGTGGGAGGCAACAGTAAGTTTTACAACTCCACCCTGGCATAATTATTATTTATCCTAAAGGGAAAGGTAGTTTCACTGAATTAAAAATTTTGTGCATTTCATGTACTTTATTTGATTAAGGTTTAAAAAAATAAACTTCTATTCTACTAAGTGTATAAATTACTTCTAAAGCCTGGCCATCATCTACTTTTAATGGCATTATGTTGTACAAGATGCTCTCAGATTGACAGTAATTGCCTTGATCATAAATAATCCCGTGTGTACAAAACAGCAGATGTGATGGTTTCTCCCAGTTAATTCCAACCTACATGAAAACTCCCCAATATCTGTCACTGTCAAGAATAACCTCATTAATTACAAATTAACTTCACCACAGAACACCTGCCCAGGAGGAAGAGAGACAAGGGAAGTGCAGCCTTGTGAGCCAAATCAAAAAGAGAGAGGGCTGTGTGTGCTTCCATTGCACATTAACCAGTCAAAATACTTCATTTTTTACGGGAATTGTGGCTCCAAAACTCTACTTAGTAAGAAATAGTTAAACGCCCAGACGTGGAATTTTCACACTCCCACACAGCTGTTATGATTTACCCTGCGCAGGTAGCTCACCTTAAGCATTTGAAAATAGACTTAAAAACAGACTTCGTGTCGAATTTTAATTAAAAAGTTACTGCACAATAAATTCCGCAGCTCTTTGTCACAAAAATCCGTGAAACACTGGTGGGAATTTTCGAACGAAAACTGCCTTCACAGCACCTTCAGGTTGGTCTTCTCCTCGCTTGCTCAGCTGTTCTCTGTCTGTTGATTCCAACAACAGCAACAACCTCCAGCTCAGTGAGAAGGAAATTAAATTTCAAATATTGAGTCCCTGTAGGGAATGGTCTCCTTGTGGCTCCCTTAATCAAAATATGCTGCACTTCAGAGAGGAAATGAAATCAAGGTGGCCAACTTCTCTGCCTCCCCCCCCAAGAATAAGTGAGCCAGGACTGCACTGATTTACTGGGGAAAAGAGTGGTTTCCAAGGGGGGAAAAATGCAGAGCGTACCTGTAAAGCAGAGCAGAGGATTATTTCTCTTCCTCCACAAATGCAGCAGAAAGTCTCGTTGCAGTTTAGCAAGGGTGTTATAAATATCCCACGTGGTGGGGCAGAGAAATACCCCACGTGGGGTGTGAGCCTAACCAGGTGAGCTGACACCTGTGGAAAGGAAGGTATGGATTTCTCCAGATTAAAGTTTGTTTTCTGGCGCTTTCTGGGCTCAGTGTGTAAAGTATGAGGTGCTTGGAATGCCCCTCACTTTGGAGGGGAGTTTGGACACTCAGCAGCTCTTGAAGGAGGGTGATGGCAATTCCAGCTCCCAGGGAGGTCCCAACGCAGCTCACTGATGAGAAATCAGAGACAGAAAAACCGGGAAAGAACCCAAAGACAACTTAAAATTCCATTCTGGCCCCTGTCTGGGTGGTATCCATCCCTCAAAATTTTATCACAGGCTGATGACCACCAGCTTTGTGAATCCTTGGGGATTTTTTTTTCCCCTTTTACCATTTCCAAGAAGAAACATAACAAATTCTCAAACACTTGGAGCAAATGAATTTATTTTGTAAGGGAAGAGTCAGGCAGGAGAATGAAGTTCAGAAAACTAAAGGGTGTTTTGGGTCCTTAATAGAAAGGTTTAGTGGGAGATGTTTTATGTCATGTAAGGGAATGAAAAACCCAAATAATGTGGGAGTGAAACACCCAAATAATTTTCTGTGGAAGTTGATCACTGGGTATCATGGGGGCCTCCAGAGTCCAACCCCTAACATTTTAATTTAAAATCCAGCTCACTGTTAAAATTGCTCGAAATCAAGGTAGGTTTTTATCCAGCCTATTAAAAAAAACTGACTTTGGAAACTGTGGCACCTTTTGTCTGGGTTCCCCCCAAAACCACCACCCAAACCCAAATAGAGCAGTTTTTCTTCCCCAGCTTTGAGTGCACAGAGAAAAACAACTAGACCTGTGCCTGTGGGGAGAATTAGAAGACTGGAGACGGGATTTCTTTTAGAAACAACCAGCCCCTGGCCTGTGTGTGGATCACCAGGAGTCCTGCTGGCTTTGTTTAGCTCGTTCAGCAGGACCCGAGGTGGAAGAAGGCAGCGAGCAGGCACCAGCATAATGTCTAACAATTAAAACACCTCCTAAGGAACCAACAATGAGACATATGTCTGCCTGTCAAAATGAAATCGCTCAGCAAACATTACCTCAGATAATGTGTTGCTGTGCCGTGGATGACTCACGGAAAGTTGGTGATTCAATGACCTACATGGGCCTTGCTATTGTCAGGCTGCCAGCTCTGGTTTCTTTGAAGTGCCACTCTAACAATGAGGCTGATTAGGAGAACGAGGCCTTACCAAAATAAAGCTGTAAAAGGACTTGTTAGGCATGTTTGTTCCGAAATGCAGGCTGAAAAAAGCCTAAATCTGGGGCTCATCTCAGCTCTGAGATGCCCCTTCCACTGATGCTTTGCCCGGCAACAAAGTGGCCTTTCCATTCACCACTGCACGCTGGACATGCACCCAAAAATACCATAGAACTGCACCTGAAATACAGTTTTCTAGGAGCAATTTTGGGGGGTTAAAAATGGCATCTGTCACCTGTGTTTGTGAGGGGACTGGAAAGAATCTGATTTACTTTCCCACCTGTGCGAAGCAAAACCCCCCCCAGGGATTCTCAGAGCAGTTAAAATGAGGGCAGGACTGTGGGAGAGGGCAAATGTGTGTGTTACACATGAGTGCACACTTGTATACTTATTTTTACCCTTTTTTTTCCTCCTAGTTTCACACAAAAATTAGTGAATTAGGGCACGATAGAAGAGAATCTCAAAGCTGCCATGTATCAAATATATGAAGTGATATAAAACTGGATCAGTATCTCGACATGCTTCTGGAAAATGCTGTACCTGATTTCTTGCTCTTTGGAAGAACTTTCTGCATCTTCAGGATGTTGTGTTTTTTTGGGTGTTGCTTTACAGCAAATTGACCTGATTGGATAAGACAGTAGTCTTGACATATTAACTCACACTTCTATGCAGAGACAACTGTTCAGGTAGTTTTGTGTCAGGAAAGTTTTAATTACAACACTATTCATGTTCAGCTCATGCTCATGATTAGCCCAGAAATGTTTTCTAGCCTGATCTATCATCACTGAGGAGAGATAAATTACATTTTAGAGACTTCAGTCTTGAATTTCTCTCTCAATCATAAAATCATAGAAAGGTTTGGGCTGGAAGGGAACTTAAAGATCGTCCAGCTCCAATCCCCAGACATCGACAGGGACACCTTCCACCAGATCATGTTTCTCAGAGCTAAAAATCCCCCAAAATAATAAAAAAATAGTATTAGTGTTGTTGAACAGAATTATAGCAAGTCCCTCAAGTGGCTCCATGCTGGAAAACTTGTAGCGTTCCTTGGAATTCTCCATTTATCCTGAAACAGGGGCAGACAATGGCAATGATCAAAATAAACAAACGAGCCTATTATTTTCAGAGTTTAATCCCTGGTGGAGATTAATTCCTGGAACACTGAATGTCAGGTGCAGGTTTTCCATAAAGCACCACAAAGGTCATCTCTTTTCTTGTTGTTGTTGTAAAACATGAGTTGGATGCTACAATATCCTGCACTGAAGGCGGGCTGTGATTCTCGCTTACCGGCTCCTCCTTTATATTTTATATAGGAATAAGCTTTAATTTTATAAAGAAATAAGTGTATCTGCGCAGAGGTGAAGGAGCTGAAGAGAGATTTTCACACCACATTAAACCCAGATGTGTTTTATTCATAGTGGGCACAGCAAAACAGGTTATCACAGAGCAACAGACCTTCACCCAGCAGCTGATACACGATGGCAGCTCAAGTGTATTTTGTATTTCCCCTGTAAACCAGAATGTGATGGATGCAAAAGTGGCTTCTCCAGTGAAAGCTGGTTGAGTTAACTCAAACTGCCTTTGCTTTTCTGCCTGCAGTGTACATGTAAGTGGAGAATTACAGGAGAGCAGCAGAGGAATATCAAATTCCTGTCCTATGGTAATGCTGGTGTATCTGAGCTCTTGGTTTCAATTTGGTGTCCCAGGCAAGGCAATATTTGCTACTCTTGTAGGCCTGGCTGGACTGTTTCTAAAATTGGCAGCTGTCATTGACTTGAATGGGTTTAAAATTCAAGCTAAAAATGTCTCTGTATGTAAATAAGCGGCACATTTTATATTCTCAGCCAGTATCCTCTAGCACAGCCTGGATATGTTTGTGAACAACCCATCGTTGCATCTTAAAAACAACAACAATAAAAACCCCAAACCTCTACATTTGTTTGTTTATGCAGCACTCGGTTTTAACTCCGTGAATTGTTCGTGCTTGGTGGGAAGGGACCACAAAGTCTTAATGATTTGGGATTATTTTGGGCACTGGCTCTTGACTCCTCCGTGCTTGCACACACGAGTCACCCTGAATCTCTGCCTTCCTTGCAACAGGGCTGCAGTTATTAATCTTGATCTGCTATCTGATGCTGGTATTTGGAAGCAGCAGAATCTCCAGGGCTGTCATTACAGGAGGATGAGTCACAGCCCATCCCGAAGTTTTTCGGTTCCTGCCCCTTGCTGTGGGTAGCGCTGGCTTTCAGCTTTTCCACTCCACAAAAATTCCTGCGTGGTGTTCTCCAGGAGGCAAAAATATTGTGTGCAAATAATAGCTAAATAACCCCTACAGAACATCATACACACTGTGAGTAAACACGTTGGAATCCTCAGAGGTGCAGGTGGGAGAGGGAGGGAGGAAGAAAACAGCCCTTCTCCCTTCCTGTGCGAAAGAGCAAGGAAAGTTTTCCATCCTCTTATGGATTTATGAGGAATGTTTCCCCCTGTTTTCTGGGCTTTGGGACAAAGAATGCTTTCTCTGTTTCTTGTTGACTTGTGCCTTGTCTTGTCCTCGTTTTCTAGGAAAGATGACTAAGGGAAGAAGGGGGTTACACAGGCCACTTTCTGGCATGGATTTATCCAGACCAAGAGCACTCACCTCTTGTGTCCCTTACACTGCACCTTTCCACACCTTGTTCCTCCAAAATGATTTTGCTCCATGTTACACGGGCTTCAAATGGGATTTAGCATCATTTTAAAAGCAATTCCTGTTAAGTAAACACTCATGGACCCAAATGTCAGAAGGAAAATGAATGAATTCACGTTTGGCTGCTGATACTTGAAAGAGAATCTTGGAAGTTGCACATAAAACTGTATCCCGTCTCCTTCAGGTACAAGAAGCACTCTGAATACACCTCTGGCCCTGCACATCAGGAGGAGAGATGTTATGCTTTCATCAGAGGACTTGAGAGGCATTTCTGTTCCTTGTGTGCTGGGAAGGGGGGGGAGGGCGGGAACAGGGAGAAAAGTTCCAGCGTTTCTCTCTCTGCAGCTTAAAGTTGCTCTTGCTGATCTGTGAAACACAAACACAGGAATAGGTGTCTTGACATGACTGTGATTCCTCAGATACTTAAAGATAAGTGTGCTCTGGTGGTCTCAGTGCAATGGTTGAATTACATGCAGGTCAGAGAGGAAAAACAACATTTCACACGCGTTCGTTTCTCTGTTTTCTTGCTCCCAGTTTAAGGGGCCGCAGCCTGTGGAGGCAGAAAATGAGCAAACCCACTGCTCCACGAGGCAGAGGTGTTGGGCCAGGGATTGCTGCATCCACCTCTGGATCTGTGCCAAGCACTGAAAAATATCAAGGGCTTGTTATGAGATATGTTTAAGGTGATCAACCAGAGGATTCTGCAACTCCTCCAGGTGCTCACGATCAATCAGCTCCACAGCATTCAGGCCTCTAATTCCAATGGAAAGCACATGGAAACCAGCATTTTCCAGGCTTGTCAGATTCTCCATTCAATTTTGGCTCTTTGTTCATTGTTCTGTGTGCTGGACCTTTGCCTGCCCTATCCCATCCTCTTCCCAAATCGACCAAGTCCTTGTTTTTCTGCTGTTGAGTGAATCAGCAAACGAGGCCTCAGCTACAACCTGAGTTGGTATATTTTGATTCCTTTGTTGCTGAGGCCTTTCCTGCTCTGAGAACACATTTGTACTGCCATGGCCTGTATAGATACCTCGATTCTAAAATAGATAGAACAGATACAACCTCTTCACTGCTTATTATTAATCTTGCACTTGCATTCGAACATGAAGGTTTACATTTCATGTGTTTTCCAGTCTTCTGCAGCGGGTTTGTTCCAGAAAAGTCCACCTCTAACAGTGGCAACAGGGGGAAAAAAAAACCCTCTTTTTTTTTTGCTGGAAAGGAGTAATCTCACAGGTCTGTGCCACCTGACTATGGTCCTCATTTAAAATCAGGATTATGACAGCAAGGAGCGTGCTGAATTATTATGAGGAGTGTTTCTGCTGTTCGTTAGTGTTCTGAGCCAAAGGGATATAATATTTTTGCTCTTTCACTGAGAAGTCTGTTGGAAAAGGAGAGTTCTGTTACCATCTGTTTTGAACATTCAAGGCACACCAGGTAATGCCTCTGGGATGACATTTGCTGTTGTGTAAAGTACAAGCACGACGTCTACTCACCAGTTCCCCTCTGGGCTTACATGCTCCAAGAGGTACCTGTGATTTTCACAGAGAGTTGCACAGGAGTGGATTTCAGCCAAAAAAGTAAGTGATAGTAACTGAAGGCAACCTCTGTAAAGCTCCACCTGAGTATTTCATGAGAATGATTTTTCCCCCCTCCTTGCATAAATGCAAATGCCTTGTTGATCAATAAAATATTGCAAATGCTGCCACAGGTTTAGAAAAACCTGTAGCCCTCTTGCAAAGCTACAGAAGGCATAACCTTATAATTTGATGCAGAGATGGAGATAAAGTTGGATCTTGGAGGTCTTTTCTAACCTAAATGATTCTGTGACGAGGGTAGAAGTTTGTTGTCCATGTCTTGGAGATGTGTGACCCAGGATGACACATTTAGCTGCTGTCCCTCGTTGTCCCTCTCCTGTATTTTAATTTTCTGGGGCACAGGCACCACCAGAGCTGCTGCCAGTGGCACTGCTAAATCCTCCCTATCCAGTTTTTCCAGGGCCACCTTGTCCCGAGTTAGAAATGAATTTGTGACAGCAGCTGAGTGTCATGGTCCTCTTAACTCCAAAATTAAGTGGATTTAAAGCAGGGGGCTTAAAACCTTCACTGGGGACCTTGATGAAAGGAAATGCCTTGGCAGGTCTGTGGGGATTGACATCCTGGGGTGTTACTGGTGTTGCAGCTTGGACCTGGAATTTCACATTTTAAGACAGATTTGACTAATTTTAGAGTTCTGAGGGTCTGACAGTGAAGGAGCAGACTCTGAGCAGTGGGAGGACCAGCTCCTAATCCCACCACTGATCCTGATCATTGATGCTGGGGGGTTGGAAAGGGCAGAGGAGACCTTTGTAAGGGGACACTTGACCAAACTGAGAGCTGCATGTTGAATGAGAATGGGGACAGCCTGAAGAGAGGTTTATTCCTTCTGTTAAGGGTTTCAAGCTGCCCAGGGAGAGCTGCTCCTTCTCTCTCTGTGCAGCACAGAATTAGCCCAATGGTGAGGCCAGATCAATAAGTCTTGCCTAATATTAAGCTACTAAAAGTTATGTTTGTCATATAGGCTGCCTTTCTAGTCAGAGAGGAGAGAGAAAAACCCCTCCAAGTAATTATTTGTTCCAGCTGTTCATGTGTAAGTCAAAAATAATACTCAGTCTCATTGGAGTGCTCTCAAGGCTGGTTTTTCCACGCTGGGGAGAGACTTCCATACACCTTCCATGAGCTCCACACCAGTAAGAAAGATAATAATTTATTCTTCAATCCTGATTTTGCAGGCCACAGACTGAATTACAGCTGCAAACAGAATTCACAGAGCAACCCTTTGGGTGATTGTCATTCCCTTTGTACGTGAAACGAAACAGGGATCCCATGGGAAGACAGGAATACGTGCCCAGGTACCCATCATCACCCATGCACACAGAAAGGCTTAATTGGAATTACACAGAAAACAACACTCCTGTTGTTTCCTTGAACACAAGGACTAATTTTGCAAGCTCAGTATTTTCCTCCCCCCCCCCTTTTTTTTTTTTTTTTTTTTAAAATGAATGTTATTTTTTCGCTGCTTTGGGTCTAGGAAGACTTAAATATCCAGGGCTACAAGAAGCATCATGTGAGTTGTAATAACTGATTTAGTGGCTGATTTAACCATGTCAAAGGTTGACAATGACGTCATACTTTGAGTATGAAGGTAGACACAGAGGGGAAAAAAGAAGAGTGATCAAGACACAGACACAAGGACCCAGAATAAAGTGTTTTACCAAAAAGAACCCAAATTTCTAGTAGATATGTAAACCTGAAGAGCAGAGAGACAGCGAACTTGAAAAATATGAGAGGCACTAGGAAAGCATCAGCTCTCTCATTAAGCCTGGTACTGATGAAGCTTTTCCCATGCTACCCATTTAAGCATTTTGCAACAAAGCCAGAGTTACTTCGTGCTCCAAAAAAAATTACTGTTCTATGAAACTTGCTGTTGCTTTAAAATGTTCCTATTAAAGAGGCATAAAATGCAGTTTCATCACTTTAACAGGATGAATGAATGTTGGCCCAAATTATTATCAATATTTGTCACCAACTGTTTCTGCAAATTGTAGGAAAGTGAAACGATATTTTGTAAAGCTGTCTGGAGCAATGAGAGTCTGGGAACTGCTTCTGGATGAACCCTTCCCTTCAGGTTCCCAGTGTGGCCATGAACGAGACACTTGGTATTTGGACAAGCCTTGGAAATTCACCTTCACCCATTTGGGAAAGGCAAAAGAGGGGCCTGTATTTATTAAATCTTTTGTTGTGTCCCACTGGTTTGATGTTCCTGGAGGATGGAATCCTGCATGAGGAATTTCCTCATGGAAAGAGTAGTCAGGCATTAGAAGGGGCTGCTCGGGGAGGTTTGGAGTGCCCAGCCCTGGAGGTGTCCAAGGCAGGCCTGGCCGTGGCACTCAGTGCTCTGGGCTGGGGGACAAGGTGGGGATGGGGCACAGGGGGGACTCGATGATCTTGGAGGTGTTTTCCAACCCAAATGTGCCCCTGACACAAAGTTCACTGTTACCTTTCCGGAGATCAAAACTGGGTTTAAATCAGGCTCACACTGAATGGATTTCACAGGTATTTGCACACTTTATTACTTGATTAAAAACTCTGGCTCATGTTACTCCAAATTCCTCCGTGCTGCAATTTGTCCCAAACAGTCCTGTAGCTTTAACTTCATCTGCCACAGACGTGTTTTTCATGCAGTGACTCATCTAGACATGGTGTAAGAGCCTTGTCCACCATGCAGGTCGTAGGTTTGTATTTGGTTTCCAGGATATTTTTTCCTGTGTTCTCCTTCAGATTCAGTGAATTCCAGAGATTTGCACTATGCAAATACTTTCTGAGTCTGCCAACTCTCTATAAATTTTCCTCTTACTGCAGTAAAAATACTTGCTGTCATTTTTCTTTAGCTGCAATTTCTTGAAGCCCAATATTTAATTTTAAGAGATTAGTCCAAGCATCAAGACTTTTCATTTTAATTCAAATAAAGCTTCCCTTCATACCAATCACAGCCATTTTAACATTTTCTGAAGGCTGGTTTGGTTTGGGGGGGTTGTTTTATTTTTTTAATTTTTTTTTTTTTTCTCATTTGCTGCTCTAATCCAGAGTGATTTTCCAGGAGCAAATAGAAAACCTTTCAACCACTTCTAATCAGTCCCAACTGTATCTCCCGTCCACATTGCCAAGTACTGTGTTCCCTGCTGTGCAGTGAGGAATCCGAAGAATGCACTGAAATTTTTATAACAGCCACTTTTTGAACACTGTGAGGTGACATCATGGAGCTGGTTCTGTTCTGCCCCAAAATATTCTTGTCAGAGCTGTTCCATTCCCATCTGATGTGGTACCATGGAAGGCCAAGGTGAAATGTCTCGTCTGAAGGGATCTGGGCAAGCTCGAGAAGAGAACCAGAGGAGAGGGGGGTGGCCCTTTGTGACACGGGACATGGGGGTGCCCAGAGACCTTTGTGACATCGCAGACCCCGCCCTGCCCCGGGGGTATATAAGGGGTGCAGAGCTCAGTCCATCCCAGCTGCTCCCTGGGAGCGGCTCCTTCTCTCTCTCTCTCTCTCTCCCTCTCTCTCTCTCCGCCTCTCTCTTTCCTTCCCTCCCTCCCTCCTTCAGTCCCCCCTCGTTCTCTCTCTCTCTCCGCAGGAAAGGACGACAGCGATGGACAGGAACAGGACAACGGACATGGATGAGGAGAAGCCTCCCAGGCCTCCTCTGCCTCCTCGTGGATGGACCTCAGGCTTCCTCAGGATGAGGAAAGAATCCCCAGGATCCTGGAGTGCCCATGGGCCAGAGTGACCCAGCTGGATCCACGCTGGGACAGGGATTAACATCCCAGCATCTGGATATGGATCGACGCTGGGACACGGATTAACCATCCCATCCAGTGGATCCACTCTGGGACTGGGATTAACCATCCCAGCAACTGGATATGGATCGACGTTGGGACATGGATTAACCATCCCATCCTGTGGATCCACTCTGGGACTGGGATTAACATCCCAGCAACTGGATATGGATCGACGTTGGGACAAGGATTAACCATCCCAGCATCTGGATCAACTTTGGGACATGGATTAACCATCCCATCCTGTGGATCGATGTTGGGACATGGATTAACATCCATCCCGTCCTGTGGATCAATGTTGGGATGAGGAGTAACCGTCCCATCATCCGGATATGGATCAACGCTGGGACATGGATTTTAACCATCCCATCATGTGGGTCAGGGCTAGAACCAGGATCGACGCTGGGATTCCATCCCATCCTGTAGACTGATGTCAGCTGGGGCCATCACGAGGATTAACCATCCCATATGGCATCTGGATAAGGATCGATGCTGGGAGGATGAGGATTAACATCACATCAGCTGAATCAACACCACAATCTGGTAATAACCATCTTTTTCTACCTCCTTCTCTTCTTTCTTTTCTTTTCTTTTCTTTTCTTTTCTTTTCTTTTCTTTT